>NC_064601.1:98578022-98876165 GCF_943734735.2 Anopheles gambiae
AATGGTTGTGTGTAGGCAAAATGACCCGTCTGCTCGATTGTCATCACTGAGCACTACTAACAGAACAGCACTCTAACATCCTAACATCGTTGCAAAACGCTCAACCATAACTGTTGGTGAAATTTGCACCCCCCAAACCGATCACCCGTCTGCTTCAAACTTTTCAAGGTAAATTTGGTTGCCTCGTATGTTGTTTGTTTTTGTTTTTGTTTTACCTCTAACGATACTCAATACTCTCCCAGAAGAGTTCCAAATGGCAACAGTTTGATATGGTCCTGTCAGGGTAAAGTGCTTGATTGGTATTCCACAGAGAATTCTTTCCGGAGCTACGGTTTTTTTTTTTTTGCAGCCAGTACGGCACCACGAAGACACAGCGTATCGTATCGCTTGCTCTCTGGGGGTGTGAAAATGTACGTTACTTTACTTTTATTTCACAGCTCACCGGAAGCACAGCACCCCCTTTCGCTAGCAAAATGGAGACTATAAATTTCCCACATGACATTTTACTGTCCCACGTATAGTAGCTCTAGCTAGCTTGGCAGTGTGGCATTGCAGCTGCCGGGAAGAGGAAGGGGTTGTTGATATTGTAGTTTAACCACACCGCGTGCTGGAGTTTTGTACATGCCTGCTGAAAACGTGCCTTGGTCAAGAGGGATGATGTGCAGGGTTTGAAATTTGTAACGTTATAGTCTGATACAAACATACGTCTAGTATGTGTCGCTGTCTGTTTGAAGCCGGAATGATAAATGAATTGTTGGAATTCACATTTGATACATAAGAATGGGCACAATTGTGGATACCAGTACTCTATATAGGACACCATTGGAATAGAGACATAGTGTTAAAAATGTTCCTTTACTGTTATTTTAAATAGCTGAAACAATGTTTTAACTCTCTGTTAATCCTTTAAAGTTCGTTTAAGAGAAAAGCAATGCCTAAATTATCCACCGAAAGTATGGATTGCTGTCTTGAAAGCCAATCATTGCGAATTCCACAAGTTTACAAATAAATACTATTTCAATATCCCTTCTGTTTACTCGGGTTCTATTGATTGCTCTTTGTATCGTGTAGCATAATTTTGAAAGTTCCACACAAAGTTAGTTTACTTCATAAAGTTCACGCTTCTCCGCCTCCGTATCACCAATCGAGTGAATTATTTTATTGGACCGTTGGGCGGCAGCTACGAAATACTCTGCTGCAAAAGCCGTTTAAGCCGATGAGAACTTAATCTACGGCAGCGAATCTACTTCGTCCACTTTGGTGAATGACTTTCATACATCCTGGTGCAATTAGACTATTGGCACTAATCTTTAACTTTTCATCAAATCCTTTTTTAAGCTTCGAATGTGCCCAGTGTGCTAGGTATTATGGTAGGAAGTGCTACGAAAGAGCTATCATCATCTGGTACGTTCTGGTGTGAAATGTAGCGTATGCTTTCGAGCTACAAATCTGCTCATCTGGAAGTTTTTATTTCTAACCGACTTAGCGAAATCGTCGCCCGATAATTGGCTTCCCGTTGCGGTGGGTACAAGTGACAGAGAAGTTTGGATAGCGACTTGAGTAAGTTTGATAATCCGTTCTTCCTCGTCGCTGTTACTTAAGCCCACCCTTGCAATGGGAAAGATCCTCAATTTTTTTATCTACGATACACAAAGTTACGATTAGTATTAGTACAAAATTGTCTGTATCTTCTATGATTGTGAATCAAAATGTGAAACATATTCAATGGAGTGTGTTGATCGAATTTTAACAGTAATTATTTCAGACAAATAGTGAAGGACACTAAACCAGGACTTAGCTTAGGCATCATTTACTCCTTATCTTTTAAAAAAACATATCCATAGAGACGTACATAGACCACCAACGAAACTAGTATTAGTGGCCCAAACGATATCCCTTGCGAGTGCATGACAGAAACATCAGTGTGAGTAACCGGTTAATTAAACGTTCTGGCATTGTGGTTTTAGCCAAGGTTTTAGCTTTTCAGCTGTCAACTAGTTTTTAACCGATAAAGGAAACATGAGCAAACCACAAAGCAGCGCTTTTCGAGCAGCGAGTTCTTAACCCGGTTGTGAAAATGGGTTTCAACAAAAGAGCGAACGAAAATGAAAAACCGCAGCTAGCTAATACACAGTGAGCTTTGCGGTTAGAACTCTCGAGGCATCTGTTCGATGTGATTTTGTGCTTTGAATAAGTTTTTTTCAACGGTTAAAGATGTTTCCTAACCGGTTGGGAAAGTTTTACACAATGAACAATTCAATATTAGAAATGTGTTTTAACTCACAAAAACTCAATCTACTACGATGTATCCTCTCAGTGAACGCATTCAACAGCGGAAGAAAATTGTGGCAAATTTGGCGTACGTTTCTTTGCACGCAAATAAGCGGGATCGATATTGCTCCGCTTCGGCAACCGAACCGAGCCGCCAAGTACATTGTTGGCAGCCAATAATTTCAATGTCTGGTGTTGAGCTGCAAAATCCCACCGCAGGGGTATCTGTCTCCCGTCACATTCACCAGCACGAAGCTTTTCGCATTTTGGAAGTTTAAGAAAGAGGGAAAAACAAAGACTACAGCACCATTTTCCGTAGACGTCTAGACGGGTGGGATCTCTGGCTCGTGCAGAAGCCACCCTATACGGTTGGTCCGAATTGTAGTAGTGGCTGCGGCAGTTGTTGTAGCATGCCCACAGTGGAGCGCATTCGAGTTTTGGAAACGGTGAAGGACCTTCTGCGGGAAAGTAGTGAACGAGAAACGGCTCGAGTTCAAGCAAGTCAGCAGTTCCGGGGTGGCTTCATTGGCTTCGTTTCGACACGGATTATGTTCTCCCACGGATCGGTGACGCACTTTGCCACGGTTTCCATTTCTAACGGCGTGCTTAATGTTTTCTTTTTTGCGAAATAAAAGTAAGGATTGTTTTTTTTATTTGCCTCGCGCCACTGTAGTGCTGCCCGCTTCAGGCCAATGATGATGGCAAAGTGGCACTTTCTCTTGCGGGCCATGGTGTTGTAGATAGTCCGTTTCGCTCACTGCGCTGGCATCCGAGCTGTGCTGTCGCTGGAGTAACTACGGCGCGAGCGCTTGTGGAGATAATTAAATTTCCTTCCACTTGTTTTATGTGCAAAAGACAACGCTGTCCCCCCAGAAAGGATCGAAGACAAAACGGGACACAGGACAAGGTGGGTTCCTTTTTTATATTAGTTGCGCATCGTTTTACGGCTCGTTGCTTCCTTTGGCATTGATGCATGCACACATTTTTTTCGTTGCCAAGTAACCGACCACTAAATTAGTTGAAACTTTTCTTTTTATACAACCCGTTTTTACGAACCATGTTGTAATTGAGCGTATATAGAATTCAAATATGAGACTGCGTTTGTTGAAAAGCATTAGTATGGTATGTTTGATATACGAGGACCGCATGCCGTACGGTTCATACTGCAAAACGCCAGCTGGGTGAAACTCCAATCACGGCATGGTAGTTTTCCACGTTGATTTCGTTGGTGGAATTTGTTACGCTGCTGTTTTTCAGGCGCTCTTATGATGACGCTTCCATGTTAATGAGTGACAATCGGTGGAGCAAAAAAAAATGAATGAAATGGTACACTCATTATCGATACTTCAGCACGAGATCAAAGCAAAATGGCTATTTATGTTTGTTTACAAGCAAGCAAATAAACGACGGAATGAGGGATAGAGAATTAATTAAAAAAAAAAAGTTGAATTGAATACCGTGTTCCATTACGCTGAACATGAACCCACCTCCGCCACAACCACTTGATTCGGTGAAGAACGTTTTCCATTGATCCGTGCATTTCCGCTCCGACACATACGCCGGATGCGCGCCCAGGTACCATCACGGTCGGTGAATGCAATTAGTGCATATTTAATATTGCATGGTGAGCAGTGTGTCTGGGAAAGTTTTTGTTGTTGTTGCATACTGTGCCTGAGAATCGTCTATGCAAGGGTTTATGCGTGTAATCGCATACCGCACGCTCTGTGCAGCATAGTGATGACATAGCACCGAAAGCAATTTCATTTGCTGGTGTCGCTGGTTGGAAAAAAATAACAAATCGCATTAAAATGTCGAGGAAAATGTGGAGGTAAGAATGCAATTACGTTTGGTGTTTGATGGTTACTGCATCCCATTTGCTGTGCAGATATAGATGCCTGTGATAGATGATTAGCGGGACAAAGCCTTGATTTTGAGGATTGATATTTGTTTTTTATCGGTAGAAATTGAAATTTGAACAGCTCAATTTGGGTTACGAGCAACAACGGAAACCTGCTTGTTTTCTCATTTATGATTTATGAGAATTGTCCTATTTTGAGCTACATGTGCGAGCTACATGTACACTACACGTTTCAATAGAGATTTCTGATAATTGGTTGCATATTTCGCGTAGCTATCGACAGAAATAGTACAAGCACGCACGAAGCGTACTTTCCAGGAAATGCTAGGTGCTCTATTTTCATAACAACATGGCCCTAAAACAGCTGTCAATAGGACAGTCACGGGCGAACAAAAGAGGAGACCTTACAAGCCATCGCTTTCAAAAAAACTCCATTCCCGCCTCTTGTCTATACCCACGCGTACATTTTGCAAACCAGATGTCTGGAATCGTGGAATTGAACTGCAATATTGCCTATCTCACACCATACAGTACATACTCGTCCCGTATCACTCTAGCAACCCGCAGATAGATGATGCGGTTCGGGTCGATTTCAAATTGGGCTGCAAAAAAATGGTGGAAACCATACATTTCTCCTACTAATGCACGGAGAAGTCTTCGCGCCGGATAGAGTGAAGCTTCTCCCAAGCAAGCACTGAGTTCAAGTACGGTGAAAGGCAATAAAAGGGATCTACATTTTAACGTTTGGTTAGCCTTTTTTTTGTTGCTCGTTTGTCTTCAAAGCGAAGACGACAGCGATGTGCGCGGCTCCGCGCGAAGCCTTTTCCATCTCGTGCACGTGTGGGCTGTGTGGAATGCTGGAATTTGATTTCAACACGCTCCGAAATGTTCGATTTGGTGTAAGATTCATCTTCCTGGTCGGCTCTTTGATGCGGTTAGCGGCGGTGAATTGAGTAGTTGGGCTGGCCCGAGAGTGATTTTGATGTAGAGATCATTCTAGGAAGTAAAGCATTTGTAGTTCATGCTGTTTCGTGTAGTAGGATACTGACAATAGCTAGTATGTGTGTATTTGTTTATGTATTAATACAATATTTGCCTTTCTTTCTTTTCAGGTAAGTTTTGTAGCTGTCTGACGTTGAGAAAAGGTATTGTTTATCTATTTAACTACTTGACTTTGGGATAATTTCGTTAACGTAAGGCTTTAACTTTACTCTACTGTTCATACCATGCTTTTAATACTGAACTTAAGATTTAGAATTTTAGAGTACAACATTTGCCGAATCTCGAGGCACAGTGTGTCCTATTTGACATCTACTGACGCGTGATTGCTGCTCGTGTTTTCAGCCCGCTGGCAAACCGATTAAAGCCAACCGAAAGCATCACTATCCCGAGTGCCAACTGTGTCGCATGCTCCTCTGCTGTGTGCAGATGACGGTTTCGTGCATAGTAAAGTGGTTAAGGCGCTAGGCACAACTGCTTGCCCTCCTTTGTGTGCGAGGGTGGGTTGGTGCGTATGGTAGAATGACTTCTCCTAAATGTGCATTCGAATGTTGTGTCCAGCTTGCAGGAGATATTCCATGCCGACCGTAGCGCCAAGTGCAGCTTCAATGGGAGGAAAATTCACTTAAAAGCACATTATCATCTCCACCCGCTCTCTGGAGAGCCTCTAAAGGCGTACGCAAGTAGTAGAGACCAGCGACAACCACCATCACCCCACACTCATCGTCAGTAGTAGCATCTGTGCGTGAAGTCGTCGTGCCCGGCGGCAAAAACCGAGGCACACTTGTTGGTACACTTCTGCACACGGCCCCACAGTCGGACCATTTAACGGCTGACGGCAAAATGACGGTTAGCAGGTGTAAACAGTCGCCAGCTCCAGCTCCAGCTGGTTGCTGTCCACTACTGTACGTGTGTGGGCGGTGGCTCGTGGCTTTTTGTGCCGTGTGTTCTGGACGTGGTGCTATCTGCCGGGGTGTGTACGGGTCAGTAAGCCGTACATAATAGGCAGATAATGGTTAGTGGTAAAGGGTAAGCGCAATGTTAGGAAGGTTTTTATTCAAAAACAAAAAGAAGGATGAAGAAAAATGCCATCTTGCTGGTTAGTGACCGGTTAGAATAGGTTATGAAGGGGGTTATGAATCATAAGATTTTGATAAGGATTTTTTTTTTGAAAAAGTTGTTATTCAAAAGTCTGAGTCATGGAAACTATTAATGTAATTAAAAATGATCTAACAAGACTAACATTTGAGATTAAAATCGATGCAATGGAATTGGCGCTAAGTTTAGACTATTCTTGAATCAAAAATAGTCTAATTAAAAGTCTCAATTTGAAATCAAGGCTTGTTGTTCTTTTTGTGGAGTTGCGTCCTACCGAGACATTGCATCTACAAATTATGATTGACTAATTCCAAGTACAGATATGCAAAATCTCCAATTCTTAATTGAATGTTCTTTTCTAGAAAAGTGCTCAATTAAGTGATTAAACAAACCGAAACAAAGATATATCTTCTAAACCATTGTACTCTACAAACCCTCCTTCCCAGCCTTATCAACATCTTAGATTTAGTAATCCAAAGCACACCCTCACCTTTTCTCATGCTTCTAATGATCGCTTATCGTTTGCTGAGCTTTGCTAAGTTCGTAATGCTAATTGTGAAAATAACAACACACTCTCTTACTCGCCAAAAGGAGTCCCAAAATGCTTCCGATAGATCGGGGATGTACCGCAACCCGCAGGCTAATGGCGATACATCTAATCTCTGCATTAGCCGCGACACGAGCATGTTTTAGTTAAGCAAATAAATTAGATCATTATCCCCTTTATAATAATTCTAGTGTGCCCCGGTTGCATCGCCATCTCGCCGCACACTCTACAGCTCTCGGTATTGCCAGATTGGGGCACTCAAACGCGTCCGCCCCGACCAGTTAAGTAGTGCCCCCTTTGCCTGGTCGGAGACAACTAATCAGACTTAAATCGGGGTTGTTAGCGCTAACAGCACACACTTGGCTCCTTCCAATTCGGCCAGGCCGTTTGGCCGAACAATTCGTAGGGAACGGGGTGCGAAGGGTGGTGTGGTTAGCGTTAGCTAATCCGTGGCACAACCCGAAAATAATCCCATTAATTATACAGCGCATGCAGGCACGCGTGTGTTTGTGCCTGGGAAAGCAGCGGTAATCGTTTCACCCGTTCCGTAGTCCGGTACGGTTTCACATTTTTCCCCCATTCTCAATGTGACCGACCAGTGTGTACCTTTTCCCGGACCTTTGAAAACGAGAGCTACCAGTGCTACTGGGGGTATGTACCTTCACTCACGAAACGAACCGTTTTCCGACTGTTGTTGCGACTGTGAAACTTGGAGCGCAATGGTGTGGCCTGGCTTTTCGTGGGACCTGGTTTTTTCTCCGTACTCCGGGCACTAAACGGGCAGCGGCAGAGAAGAGTTTACCGTGCTACGTGAGGTTAACTGTCTTTTTTCGGCAGAGCAGGGGGCGGGAGCCAAGGCCAGGGTTCTGTAACATTTATACAATTTGCACAGCATTTGTACGCATGGACGGGCGTTTTGACCATTTGCGCCGGGCACTTCCGGGCAGGTCGTAACGGGCGTAACTAGTGCCGGTGCCGGTGCCACACGGTAATCATAAATCCCCGAATAAACATTAAATTTTTCATTCGAATGCGCGCGCCCTGCGCTACCCCAGCACTGTGTGCCGACACCGACCCGCGGAAACTGCCGCTGGATGCCGAAATGTGGAACCGGAAAAAGGGTCTGACCGACCCGGAATTTATTCTCCGATACGGATACGCATAAGTAAATAGTGAATCCGCTCAGGGACGCGCTGCTCTGCACGTTTGTTTCGCGCACTTTTCGCACAACCAGTAGAGCATGGTCTGTTCTGTTTGCTTTGCATATACTGTCAAACAGCAAATAGATACTGCTGCTTGCTAACGCTTCTACTGATGCTCCGTTACGGGTGTAAAAGTAACTAAAAAATATGCTTTGTCTATTGAATGTCAACGAGCTTAGTCCATGAAGGGAAGGACAGTCAATAGTGTATATGGACACGTTGTTTTGCGTTAGTTAGGTTTGTTGAGTGCAGGATTGCTGTTTGGTTGTAACAGCTGTTTCACATAAATCAGAATTTATGTCTAGCGTTGGATTGGTTTGAGCATGAATAATGATTCCTTTGTTGTTGTCCAATTTTTCATTTTGATTATGATCGTGTGATATTATCCGTTCGTTAAAAAAGGACTAAGTTTCTGTAGTTATAACTAAATGTTTCTTTTCAGAATAAATCGTTTTTCCCGGACGTTGTTTGTTATCGTAATACAGTCACAACCCGATGCAACTGTTTTAGGCGAGAAAAAAAACAATAATTAGCAATATCCGACAATCATCCAGTTTGCTGATATCTCAGCTTTCCTGAACTAAAATTTCGGTTAAAGGCGTAAGATGTTATTATCATTTTTAGCCGAGATTTTCGGTGCGAATTTCGTTTATTTTTAAACGAGACTCGGCAAAAATGTTTAGTAGTGCATTTGGTCATAACTCGAACTAACTAGAACTCTTCTGTTGCGAATTTTTCTCAAAATTTCTGCTGGAATTCTGTTATGTCCTTGTAGAAATCTTCTAGATATACTCCCAGGTGCCGATTTTGGCTAACACATTGTGTAGAATGTATAGAATAATCATTTAATCGTAGCCCGCAGAAGGCCTGCATAACTGCGTGTCAACTCCAAAGAGTTCCTTGGACCATCATTTGGCCCCGTGTTTGTTGCCTCTCACTTAACTTTTAAGTTTGCTATTCGTTTTGTGTTTACTGTTAAAGTATGTGACAAATTTGGGCATTAAAAACATCTTCTGGGAATCCGTTACTTCTCCATAAATGTATAAAGAATATTTTGCTGTAAGGAAGTCCGAAAAATGTAGTGATAATGAATACAACACCATCAGGCTATACGTCACACCTTGACAATATTTTACGTGCCAGATCACTAAGTGGGAACGTTCCTGTGTGTTCTTGCCTCACTATTCCTATTCTACAGAGGTCCCGCTATAGAATAGGAACTCAGGAACAAACCACGAACAACACATGACAACCAACCATCCAGTGGTTTTCATCCCGCGTTTTACTACCGTTGCGCTTTGGAACCGACTTTATGAGACCTTGGGTGCACATGGAGCTGCTGATGTGTTGTGCACTCGCGCCCGCTTTAGGCGCTAGGACGGTGGCGAAGAATTTTTAAACATCACAGCGAACCAATAGATGCGCAGAGCTCAACACAGCTCTATCTTCATGTGACTGACGTCATTCTGTCGGATAGTAGGAATATTTTATTGTCCTCTTTTTTTCTTTTTGCTGGGAATGTTGGTGTACGCATCAGATGGGTGTCTGTACATGGTTTTTTCATCTTTCTTTTTTTGGATCCACAAAAACAAAGGGCGTTTCGTAACGATCCTCTCTCGCACATACAAGGTCGTTGGTGTGTGGATGGTGAAACGAAAAAGCTTATTTTGCCTACAAAAAAAAAACGTCCCCAGGAGATACAGGCTTCAAATTTCCCACGTGGTTTTTCTCACGCCGGAAGGTGCCGCGGACCGGCGAGCATCGACAAATTGCTGCCGCACTAGCGAGAACCGTATACGTGTTCCAGCAGGGATGTAGTACAGCACACGGTGGGGGTAGTTTTTGGTGGTTTATTTCAGATTCGTTCCACTATCAATTCCTTGTCCGCCTACGACCGCCGCCGCGGTCCAATTTCAATCCAATTCACGTTTGGCAATCCGGCATTTTTAGCATCGTGTTTAGAGATCGGTTTTGTTCTCTTCTTCGTGCATGTTTTGTACGGTTGGCTTTATTTGTTCCCACACACCAGGATTCCGCCAAAAACCTATCAGCAGGAGGACAAAACACAGTATGAAGGAAGAGAGACGGCGTGCTTCAACAGCTCATCAGGACACGGTTCCCCCTGCTTGTTGGTGGAGCACAGCCGGGCACAGGCACGCAGCGGGTTTGCTTTGGAAAAGTAAATATTTGACATCACACGCACGCATCCAACCGTTTAGCATAGCCGGCGCCAGATCCGGCCACCAGGACCAGGAAAGGCCCTTCCGCTCGCCGAGCAGTAATTGGCGTTTGTACGCAGACAGGCGTGCACAGGCGACTGATGAATTTTAGATCACACGGAAACGACGCTGTACACGCTGGTTTTGATGTGTTCCTGCGTTGTGTTCCTGCCCCCCGGGGGGAAGGGCGTGCCACCGGGCGATGGTTTGTTGTCTTTGAGGTTGCCGAGGATATATTCCTTTTCCACGGTGGTCCGCGCGGTGGTGCGGCTGATTGCAGGCCGTGATAAATTTATTGCTAGCCTTGTTGCCGGTAGTGCAGGCGGCGGTTCTCTGGTGTAGTGTGCAGGGCCGTGTGTGCGGGGCGTGTTCATCAAATGAACAACTTTTTCGTGCGATTAGAATCTCGTAAAGTGTTTTCAAGCGTAATTTGCTTTATCGTTGATGTAGAACTATCATTCTATCCTGATAAATTTGATTATGTAGTAGGAACGGCCTTCGTTTACACATTTTATAAATAAGTTTTCTATTAGTGTGTGCATAAAACGAATCATTTACTGGGTTTTCCAGAAGATGTCATTGCTTTGGGACACTCTATTCACTGTTTGCTACGTGAAATGAGCTTAATTTAATGCGAATTGGATTCTATAGCACCCCTGTTGGACAAATCCAATCGGAATTTCGAAGGAGCCTGTCCAAAAAGGATGCCATAGAGTCAAATTTACATCATATGAAGTTCTCTCGCATAAGAAAGAGTCACGGAATTGTCCCACAACTATGAGAATCCCTGGAAAACCCTGTAAATCAACATTATTATTGATGAATCATTCATCAAGTTCGAATCATATTGATCTGTAGGTTCAAATCATATTGAATCCCTTGTACGTTATTTAGTCCTGTTCTGATTACATATTAGTTTTCGGTTAATGGATAAGGTTTTATATTACGTCTTTGGAAAAAGTATAAAATTGATTTTTTTGTCAATTTCTCTAAGCAAATTAAACATAATACATGAATTAAGTATTGCAACTTCACTGTAATCTTTCTTCATGTAAGACTGAATGTTTTGAATATTGAAATTTTACCAAAAAAAAAAGAAAGCAAAAAGTTTAAAAGCTGCTCTGTCAATAATCTCATCGAATATCCCATTCTGGCCCATCCAATCGCGCGTTCGAGTACACTTACGAAAGCAAATATTTGTCGAATGCAAACAATACCGATCGGGTTTAGGGAAATTTTAAGCGCTAAATTTAGTTTTTCGAAATAGTCTGTTTGATATGGAAATGGGGCATATAGTACAACAGAATATTTTAAAGTAGGAGAAAAAAAACCGTTCTTGAGTGCAATCGCAAGTGCACGACAAGTGCAATCGGTTGGTTGCGAACAGCAAAACACAGCGCACAATGGAGCCGGTACCATTAGCAAAACCAAATCTGCCTAAGCACCACCTGCATAATCGATCGCAGATTAACAGCGGCTGCGAATCGAAGAAGAAATGTAAAAGAGCCATTTGCAAACACGGGTGCAAACTGCAACGAGCGCCGCGCACGCTATTGAACCTTTTTGTGTGTCGGCCGCGCATTTATTCGTTGCTTTCCGCGGCAAAAAAGCGGAAGTGCAAATCCGATACATACGCGTTGCCCCCGTAGACCAACCTGCCTGCGGGCCAACCGAAGTGTGTACCCCGAGGGTAATAAAAATGAATTTCCAATAAAAATGAAAATAAGCTCTCTATAATGAATAAATAAACGCGGCTAGCCGAAATAAGTGCAGCAGCAACTCCCTTTTTTCCCACCCTTCTTTGCCGGCACTGGAACTGGAAGAAGAAGAACGAAAGCAAACCAGGTGGGAACGTTAAGTGTGATGTGTTAGGTCGCGAGAGGTGATATCTTTTTTTTTTTGGTGTTGGTACCACGCGGGTATAAAATGAAATGGGAACATCAACGTAACGACAAAAAAAGGTGTGTTTCGGTTTTTGCAGTACGATGAAGTTCCACTGTTTTTATGGGGGTACGTTGCCTCCATTTTTTTTGCTGCAGAACCATTCCTGGCCGTACTATTAACAATTCGGTTCAATTGCGTTTGTGTGAAACATTCGGTTTAAGCCTGGCAGAACGGTAAAATAAAAAAAGAGTGTGTGTGTTTGTACTCAACGATCGATTTCCAATTGGGAACAACGGGGGAAAACAGTACTTTTGGTGACGAGTCGGCAATAACAAACTGCGGTCGGAGTGAGAGAGAAAGAGAGGAGGCAGTAAGATGAAAGTTATGCTTTTAATGTACCTTAAATTTTATGTTGCTGTTTTTTTCCAATTGAATAACCTTGTTTTCGGCGTTAAGTGGTGTATCGTGCACAGAATGGCTGGTGAGTGTATCGCTCACGTTCTGCTCGTTACTTGAGCGAAGCTGTGTGCTGAACCAAACTGAATCATTTGCCACAAATTTGGCCATTTTAGGCTGGAAGGAGTGAAGAAAATTGTTAATAAAAACGAGAGAACACGAACATTTCGGCGGGGTGTGTATTATTTTCATGCAAAGTGGGAGTGCTCGTAGTGTTGTGTGTGGGGACCAAGGCAAGAAAACAACGTTTTTAGCACTGTTCACTTAGCAACAGGTTAGCGAATGAAAAGCAATTTGCGCATATTTTGCGGCAATGATGGGACATCTTTTTTGCTGTTGCGTTGGTAACGGCTGTTCTGGGAAGCATCCGGTTATATTGCGTTGCGGTTCAATAGTAAATATTCATAAATTGGAATAACTCCGTTCGTGTGCGAGCGTGTCTGCATAATCTGATGCTGCACGGAGTACGGAATGTTCTTTTTTATGATTTTTCACACGAAAAATATTGTTGCACTTTAATTGGCAACCGCGATTGTTTGAGTTTGTTTTAAATATGAGAATTTCATATAAACGCAAAACACAGTTGGATTTTGTTTTTAATCTTATTGGCATTAGAGTAATCATGTTTCCAAGAAAACAACAGAAATTCGTTAAATGTCAATCAGAAAACGGCATCAATGCATCTTTTAATGGGAAAAGTTCACATAATTTTATCACACAACGTGCGCGCATACTGAAAATAACTTGACCGTGTCACCTGTAAATAATGACGCTGATGTGTGTGAGTGTGGTTATTTGCTGCCCCCGCTTGCTACACTAACGAAGTGTGATTGCAAGCAACACCCGTTTTGCCTTGCATCTCGCATCTGTCTCACCCGATCACGCTATAAAAGTGCCGTAGGGCTGGGCTGCTGTAAATACGTTTTACGCTGGTGATGACCACGCGATTTGCTCACCCGAGGACTGCACGAGACACACACCACCCACCCACCACTACCATGGCGTGCATCCAATAAGTCTTTCAATTAAAATCGTGACAATGCCAGTGTATAGCCGGCTTTTGCAAAAAGTGGAGCGGATACGCCAACGACTTGTACAGGCAGTCCGCTGACGGGGAGAGCACGAAGCCACGGAACCAAAACAACCAAACTACTAACCGACATCTCTAGTATACGTGCTGGAAGGCGATTGGGTTGGGTGTGTGCCGGCGGTCAAAAGCAATCTGTTACAGCACCGGAAACTACCGGTCAGCAGAGCGGGTTTGCAGCGCCCGTACGTACGAGGACGATCCCGTTTCTAGGCCAGCAACGCCACGCCGGTCCATGGTTAGATCAATTCAATTTTGGCCAATATATTTTTTATCCAATCTGCAATCTCTCCGTCCTCCCCAGCAGGGGCAGTCCACATTTCTTGCACGTCAAGTGCATTGAACATCAGCCGTGGCGGCGAGGGATCTAAAAAAAGAAAGGATACATATATTCACTGCTGTGTTGCGCTGTGCCGTACTAGGTTCTGCGTGGTTTGTGAACGGTTTATGTGATAATAAAAAGCGGGAGCAAAAATGGGGAAACCAAAAAAAAAAAAAGAGCGCAACATACGTATGCTTCAGTATCTTTTGCCCATCTATCGCCAAACTGTCAGTGACCGGGTGTATAGAAAAAGGGATATCCCCACGTATGCATCACGCGATACGATCATGCTGGTGCTAATGCTGAAGCATTCGAAGGTGTTGGTGTAATTTTTTCTCCTTCCCAAACCCCCACCCATGCTCTTTCTTTTTTTCTGTATTTTACCACTATTATTCTGTTGGGAATTGATTTTTCTTTGTACGTGCTTTGTTTTATTGCAATTGCAATTTCAATGGATTTTTGTGTGTGCTTAAGCAGTACAATTTTGGATTTTGGTTGTTTTGAATGGGATTGTTATCTTCTCTTCAATGTGAAATGAGTTGAGCACTGATTTAAATCGTCAACTGTCAATTACAAATTTTGATGCATCAATGAACAAGTTTACTGTTAAAATATGAACAATATTGCACTCACCGTTGTTTGTCTTTTTTAAATGAAATTCGCATTGCGAACATTTTTAAAATATTCATGTTGCCGCAATGCTTTGTAAAACTATTACATTTTGGGCAAAAAAAGTGTCTGTATCGTAAAAGGACCTCATAATGTGTCTTTTTTCAATTTATTTCCGGTCCTTTGATCATTTCCTTTGTTATTAGGACATACCTTTCTGTTCAGTTTCTGTCTAAGCATGAGCATATAATGCCTTAACAAATTATAAAATAATGATTGTAATGAATTTATTACGAACAGCAAACGCTAGTATACGAACATAGGATTAACGTTCCTTTCTTGTTATGGATGATGAAAAAGCTCATTAAGATAATCAACTCTATCAACGGTTTCAAACGACTGAAGATTTTAATATTTAATTGCTCACTATGCTCGGTACTTTAAAATGGACATAATTGCCATTTCGTACCACACTGCTCCATCAAACGTAATCCCTATTCAGAAACTCTCTATTACCATAACTGAGACAGGCTCGGACCTCGGGACAAAACCGCTGTCAGCCGTCATATGCATTCATTTCGTCTCCAAAATGCCGCACGGGTTCGCTTACGCTATCAACTGTGTAGGCAAGTTGCCGAGTTTTCACATTCTAGCCAACCCAGAAAACACTTGCACTAGTGACAAATTTATGAAATTTTCTCCATTCTTACCGACACAGCGCTGTGTATCGAGCCTCGAGTGGAGAGCAGAGCCCAAGAGTGCAAAAAGCCACTTGCTTCATCGCTTCGCATACCGGGGCGCGATACTTATTACGTGCTTGCTTCCTTCAAGCTCTACCAGCGCAGTTCGGGAGTGTGAATGTATCGTACCAGCCGGGTAGCGAAATATCCTGCGGATAAAATATACGTCGAAGTGACACTTTGCTCGCGAAACTCACCCGCTTGTTCGGGTTTCCCGGTCGCCAGAGACTTTTGCCGGTGACAGGGTAAGCATTGCATCGAAGGCAGATGAAAGCGTGGCAGCAGCGGAGCGCGTTCGATGCAATCTTACAGTGTGAATTTTCAGTGCTCCGATGCTGCCGGCAATTCATCTAACTATGCAGCATCTTCAGCCGGGCAGCTCTTCAGCTTGTTGAAACGAAAATTAGTTCCATTTCAGCACAAGCTTCTAAAGTAATGGTTCAGGGGGGGGGGGGGGGGATTATATCCGGCGAGGGCCGGCCGGTGCGCTAAGCGGATAAGCAGTAGCTGTTCGCAGCTCGAAATTCTAGCAGCAATGGAATGATAGCAGGACGACGATAGCAGGACGATAAGGACATTTTTGCGAATGCATGAAAAGATGCACAATTTATAGCATCCCTCCCTCTTCTTCTCCCTCTACTCTTTGTCCGCCTTTTTCGGCCTGCTTTTTTGTATTATGTCGTTCAATCTCCACTACTCCGATACTCAACGGGCTACCATTTTCAAACCACCTCTGGCATTGGCTTTAGGTACACCTTTTTTTCTCTTGGTGAGTGCCACTCAGTGCACTGTCAGTACAGTTTTGCTTCAAGTGGCTTCAGTAGTTGGGGAGCTCACTTAAAGTAATGAATTTTTTATGCAAATTGAGTAAAATCCTTTGGAAGCCTTGCCAACCGGACCGAAAAGGTATGAGGTGGGATTCGCTTCTTTTTTTGTGTGTGTGTGTGTTTGTGTTATTGTCAACTGAATCCGATGGAAAGTGGGTGTAGTGGTGCTACACTCCCACCGTGGCGATATGATCGCACCGACGCACTTGAACTTTTTCTGCACGGATATACGGAAATGTATTTGAAAATGCACTTTCATATCACTCGTTGAAATAATGAATGGCCGAGGAAAGTTGGCCGAATGGACGGAACAGTTCTCGACGGAAAAATAATTAACTTTTTTGTATGTTTCAACCCCTGCCGTTATTCAACATGTGTAGCGCTGGTCGTCCTTTGTATGGTACATTAAATATATTAATGCTGCTTGAGACGGTAAGTAGCTTGCTATGCAGCAGAGAACATGAACTTATACACACACACACACAAACTCAGTGCGTCCAGTGGTAAAAAAATGATAATAGTGATTTGTTTGATATTGGTTTGAATATTTTTAAAAATGTAGTTGAAAACTTTGTTATTATTTAAATTTTCACAATCTAGTTTAAAAACTGCCCCCGGGAAACCAAAGCATCTTCTATACTGTCAACAACAACAAAAATAACGACCTTTCAGCCTCGCAAAGAGACTAGAAGAAGTCACTGTTTATCTTTATGTTTAACCTTTTCGTGGCTCCTTATCTGACGGAACCCATTTCGTGGAACATTCAATAGAAAATCGAACCATTTTCCACTTCCCATAGCAGTATATCTGGCACGCCATATCAACCCGCGCCAAAAAACACATTAGCTTTTCATGTGACCCCCCTCGGGGGCATTCCGCTTTTATCGCCCACACGGATACGATACGCGGTGTTGAACGATAATCGTTAACGGCACGAATCAAACGGATACGCTGTTGGCCCCTGTCCTGTCAAACAATGTGACCCCGGTCGGGTGAAGTGCTTTTGGCAGATTTATCTTATCCTGTCTAAGATGCCAGGTGTGTGCGTCTGTGTGCGTCTGGCAGTCTGAAAAGAAGTGTCTCGTTTTGGCTTCGAAGCTTCGAAAAAAGCAATAACCCGGACAGTAGATGGCAGGCCTTCCTCAGTATGACGGTGAAAGGTTTTCGCTAGACGAGATGTAATGGGATTTTTGTCAAATTTTATTAACTGCCCGTTGCTTCCGATGGCTGTTTTACAACGTTGAAGTGTGTGTTTTTCTACCTCTTTCGTCTTTCTTCCTTCATTATTATACAACTTCAGTGCCTTTAAAGATTCTTGTCATATAGTGAGATGTAGTGTCATGTTATTAGTCATAGTCATGTTATTTATAGGGCTCCAGATTTACTGGCCTCCTATCGCAAATCCGCCCAATAAAGCAAGCAACAATTTAATAAATCATTCCCCTTTTCCCATAAGCACTCATCAAACATCACGAAATCCAATGTTTGATGTACATCACACTTCTCAACATGATCAATGCGCTTCTGCTCTCGCTTTACTTTGCCGATCAATCATACCTCGAGGATGAACCGTCGGACGAGAAGCAGACAAATTCAAATCCTATCGATTCCCACCGCACACAGCTTTGGGGATCGCTGGCGGCAGCTGCCGAAGGCGAGCGTTAGGGAAATCTTTTGTCCTTACTTCACCGGTTTCGGCTGTGCGTCGATTGTGATGGAAAGCTCCAAATTTCCACCCCAAAGTTCATTATCTTCACTCGTTTATCTATTGACACAATGCGAAGCCGACACCGCACCAATTCTTTGTGTGGTGTTTTAGATGGTCTCTCTCTCTCTCTCTCTCTCTTTCTCTCTCTCTCTCTCTCTCTCTTTCTCTCTCTCGCTCTTTCTCTCGCTCTTTCTAAGAGTTTCTGTGAATATACTCTCATATTCTCTCTTTTGCCTTCGAGCGTCATCATAAATCGTTGGCCCCGCCACGCGCTAGAGCCGCACGAACTGCGGCACAGGAACAGAATGAATAGCATTTCCCTTTGGGTTTTTTCCTCTTTTCTCCAAACCATTTTGTTTTCTTTCTTTCACATACTCGTTCCGTTCTAACGCCACCAGCACCAGCAGCAGTAGCAGCAGTAGCAGCAACAACAAACACATGTTCGCGTGTATGTTTGCTCGCGAAAAGCCACACAGTGGCGTGCACGCACATTTTCTGATTGATTTATGGCCGGCCGCCGGAATCCGGCACCGGAAGAGATAAAACTTCGTCTGAAAGCGACATTTGTCTACTGCCGCGGTGCCCGGTAGATATCACGAGGCTTCTGCGCGTTTGCAGCCTCCATGCGCGTACTCTGGCGCGCGCGTGTGCGCCCCCTTCGCTGCGATTCATCTTCATATTGCCGAGTTCTTCACACTCTCCTGTCACTTGTTCGGGCCCGTCGTCCGTGATGATGGTGATAAAGATGACGGCGATGCTGCTGTGTGGTGTGGTGATGATGAATGTGAGTGCGCGGGTGTGTACACATTTTCGCCAACAGCAAGCGTTGGTGGGTGTATATAGTTCAAAGCCGCTCACACGGATGTGCTGCTGTTAAGAAAGGGGGCGACGACAGTCTAGCAGTACAATTGATGTCGTGCAAGCAATTACTTATGATGGTGTGTCATGTGTTAACCTTAAAAAAATGGTTCTAATATGTGCCACCGAGTAGGAAGAGTGCTTAATGGGCGATACTCCAGCTAGCACGTGATAGCTTTTTGCACAGTGTAAAGCTGCTCATGTCATTTTAATTTTTTTCAGTGTTTGAACATTTTAATGCATCATTGTAATAGTAATGTGCTCTCAGGAACGCACACACCACTTTGATGCGACTCCGGTTATTGTTAGTCCGATTCTAACTCCAGCAAATCCGGAATCACTAGTTCCACCCTTAGTCGAACTCGACCGATGTCAACCGGAATCAAAATCGAACTGGAATCGGCGTCGCTCGAAGTCGCCCTCAGACTCACAGACACCGGACAACTCGGACTTTGGATAGCTCCGGACAACTCCGAAACCGATTCCGACTCCGGACGACTCCGACTTGGGACGACTCCGACTTGGGATGACTCCGACTTGGGATGACTCCGACTTCGGAAGACTCCGACTTGGGAAGACTTCGACTTCGGAAGACTCCGACTCCGACTCCGGATGACTCCGACTCCGACTTGTAATGACTCCGACTTAGGAAGACTCCGACATGGGAAGACTTCGACTTTGGAAGACTCCGACTCCGACTCCGGATGACTCCGACTCCGACTTGGCATGACTCCGACATTGGATGACTTTGACTTCGGATTAATCCGACTCCGGAAGACGCCGACTTCGGATGACTCCGACATTGGATGACTTCAACTAGAGATGCATCCGACTCCGGAAGACTCCGACCCCGGATGGCTCTGACATTGGATGACTCCAACTCCGGAAGGCTCCGGTTTCGGATGACTTCGACTTCTAATGTCTTCGACTCCGGATGACTTCGACTCGGGAAAAGTCCAACTTCGGATGACTCCGATTTCGGATGATTTTGACTTCGGACGACTCCGAATAACCCGACTTAGAATGACTCCGGACAGCTCCGTATAATGCCTATAGGACCTACTTTCTGGAGTCGGTTCCTAAATTTTCGGAGTGGGATATGAGTCTATTCTAGATTTTTGCCAACTTTACCCATGAATAAACTGTAATATTGACCTTCTTTTATTTTTCTTTCAAAACAAACATAAACAAAACATTAATGCAATTTTTTCTCTGTCAAAATGAGCACTCATTGAGACAAAATCAATACTGGATAACAGTGAAATCAAATGAAATTAAACAATTATTTGCGAACAAAAGATCCTTTTGCATCTCTTCGTAGAATACATACATATCCTCACCACAAACGGTACGAATTGTGAAATTTGTGGTTTTGCATCTCGTTCGTCGCACGCCCCAGCAAGTGATCGCACCGTGACACTGGGAAATTATTTATTTTAATGCACCCTCAATCTTAATCCCCTCCGATCGATCGATGTTTGGCCGAATTAATGCCAATTTGTTTCACCGTTGTGACACACAACAGTGCGCATGCCACAATCAGTGGAAACATGCGTTCACCAATTATCCACCAGAGCAACCTTTCTGCACGGGCGCACTCCGCCTCGGGGCGGATACGAGCTCCCGCTGCGGGCATGAGGAAAAATCAATCGGTAATTGGTAATCCGAAGGTCACGTTGAGCTTTTCCTTATTACCGTCCGTCCCGGGTGGATTGTGGCTGGGTGTTGATTTTCCGCCGGCCGCCAATGTGGCATTAAGCAAATTAAATGTGCTGTAATCGGATCTGAAGCCGCGAACCGGTAATGAATTCCGTGTGCGTTGTGCCGCTCCGTTGTGACGCTTGTCATATGTGTGTGTGTGTGGGAGAAAGTGCTGGAAAATCCTCACCAACTGGAAAACGGGTACCAGTTACAGGATATTAGTTTCATGTGCATGTCTGGGGGGCAGTAGTTTTTCGTTTGTTTTACAAATGTGTGGGAATGATTTGCTTTACGGTGCAGTA
Source organism: Anopheles gambiae (assembly GCF_943734735.2). Lineage (NCBI taxonomy): Eukaryota > Metazoa > Arthropoda > Insecta > Diptera > Culicidae > Anopheles > Anopheles gambiae. The sequence goes on from NC_064601.1 coordinate 98,598,711, forward strand.
GAAGAACACTACAAGAGAAGGATTAGCTGGCCAGTGCATAAGCATTGAGGGATTATTGGCACGTAATGGGATTATGTTAGCTCCAGTTTAATCTTACACTTTAAATGCATTATCACATCACTCAATTGGAAGGTCATTTTATAGAAGGAATCAAGGAATTGAATACAAACGGGATTCAATACTTGGACGGCTTCTCGTTGACATCCTAACATGTCTGATTAGAAGGTTGATACTTGGCTGACAGTTCAATTAAAAATTGCGCGTTTGGTTTGAAAAATAGGTTTTTGAGAATGTTCTATGTCTTTTACTGTATCATTACTGTGTATTATAATGTTTAAATTATCTTACTTATGGCTTTATTTAGGCTTTTGAAATTGACATTGACAATTACCGATAAAAAGCTTTATAAAATCCCAAAATATGAGGTTATTCGCTGTTTTTCATCTTAAAGTTAGTCGTTTTTAATTCTACTAATAAATTATCACCATTCACTGCTTACACATCAAAACTCGATGGATTGAACTAATTACGCCAATAATACTGTGCTTTATATCACTTAATTATACCGATCATTCGTTGCATAAAAGAGTAATCCAATTTGAACTTTGTTTAAAATTACAATAAAGAAAAACCAGCATGGTATCGATTAAATTGTCGGCCCTGATCGCCGTCGAAACCAATCTAACCCGACAGGTGTTACGATAAACACCCGAGCGATTAGCCCAGTCAAGCAACTAAAAAACTTTCCCAACACGGTTCACGATTGCACATTAACCTGCTTCCCAGCAGCTTCCCTGTCCCCAGCGGGGGGATGCGATCGGCAATAATTCAATCCACAAATTGCTACACAATCACTTCCCCCAAAGCCAACCAGCTATACTTTATCCCTTATTGGAATGGAAATGTTACGTATTAACCAACGGAACCGACCCTCTCCCACTCCACTGCTGCTGTGGCTTTGTGGTTGTTATTTTATTTACCATAGACAGTCCTCCCGGGGACGGTGGTCCGTCCTGCACGGTGGAAAAGTGTCGCGGAAACTCCATAAACTATCCATTGTTTACTAATAGCGGATGTGTGTATGTACACCAATATGACACGCGGAAAATCCTCACCGATATTATCTCGTTGCTTTCCCGCATGGAGTAAAGGGAAGCGGGAAAAGTACAGTTCCCCACTGGCGGGTGCCTAGCACTGAGCCGCGCCTATAATAACACCGTGCCGGTTCATCACCTTTTCGTGCCGCGGAAGCTAAATTGTTTGCGGGGCCATTGTTTCATATGCGTTTTGTCCTGCAAAGCGTTTGTGGAGTGGTGAAAGGTGAATGGAAAAAGGCCCAAACACAGGACATCGCCACACAGTTCTCCAGCCTCACTGTGCATTGTGCTTCTGCTTGCCCCCGGAGCCTATAATCACATTCTGTCAACCATGCTCCAGCTATCGGTGCGTGCTGAGTTTCAAATGAACTTACGATGATTTATGTTTCGATCGCATATTGGTTGTGGAATAATAAATTAACTCGCAAACACATTTGGGGCCACCGTGTTTCGAACCAGCGTCCTCCGCCCCCTGTTCGGGGGGTGTTAGTGGGCTACGGATACTTCCTACTGGTAGATTCTTCATCATGTCCTTGCAATTTGTACCATGCTCTGGCACTGTGAGCCGGTACCCGGTTGTCGTGTTAGTATGTTTCCCCTGCCGCCCGTACATGTTATTAATGTTTCGGCAGGACTTTTACGGTGGTTGTATTTTTCATTTGACGTGCAACAATTTTTCTCTTGCTTTGTTGCTTTCCCCGTGTGAAATATTCCAGGGCATTTCGTACGTTTGTTACGCTTGCAAGCTTGAAAGAAGCTCGTTTGTATAGAATTGTTTTACTGTTTCAAAACATAAAGCTTTATGTAAATTTTAGCCTGCTGGTATGTTATTTTTCTCGTCTCAAAAACGTATCCCCAGAAAAAAATCGCCTGAATGTATGCAATCGAGTAAACTTACCATCGTAAATTGTCCATCGCTATGCCATCGCCGATTTATGCAGTACTGGCAAAAAAATATTAATACCCAAAACCAAGATTGGGGCCCTTTCCGTTTTAGGTTCGTTGGCTGAAATTTCAGCCTGTCAGCTATTTGCATTGTATAGCAGTTTTCGAGCAGCTATCTATGTGAGTATAATATACAGGTGGGCTTATCCCAAGGTGTATTAATTTAGAAGGCTGATTTTTATCGCTTCTGCTTCTGAATGAAGATATTAAGAGTGTTTTTAGTATTCGTCAAGCCTCCAGAAAGCTCGTTGGAGCAAAAGTTTTCACTCGTTCTGCCAAAAAGTGATGTTCAAAATTGGTTATAAAAAAATGCTATGAGACCACCTGGACCATTCACTTTGATTCCAGATTCCACCACCTGAACTCTTAAATGCTCCTTGGGATAAATGTAAACAACACCGTGTTTTCGAGCAGGTACTCGAATCTAATTCTAGCTTTTTTGGCTAGAATAATCTAGACTGAAAATTGCAGGCTAGTTTTATGTGTGGTTTTGTATAGAGTGTTTACATGATTTCAACCTACAATTGTCAAACTCCATACAAAAAACTAACTAGAATCGTGAAGGCCCCCATTATTGTTTTTACTTTGAAGTTCCTTTCATAAAGCATTTCGAAATTAATAGAGCTGTTTTGTCTATTTTCAGATTTTTATTCAACTTTATATTGAGATTTACATCGGCGAGCAAAAGGTGCGGAGGTGGGTAATCATTGCGAAGAGCTTAAAGTCTTTCTGAATGTGCTTTAGCAAAGCGTGTAATCGTATTAGCAGGTTGGCAGACAAAAATATAACACAATCGGAATATTTCCAACATCGAATGTTTGTAATTATTTGCAAAGGTAATCCTATTGGTAATTTTTTTTACTGAGAAGCTAGACCTTAACACTCTATTTCATGAAGCTTTGTGAACGATGAGCAATAAAAAAACAAGCTTTGTTTCATAAAATCGTAAGCTTGTAGTCGGTAGTAGCTTTTCCCGCAAAACATGTTCAGTTTGCCATTGCACTGAACTATCACGAAATTAAAATTGCTTTTCGCTGCAAATGCATTCATTTGTTGATTGAAAATAATCGAATTTCGATGTACTACACTATACCACTACACGAGCCGCGAATGCTCTCACACAAACTGGTCGATTAATTCCGTCAAGCTCATGTTTTGTTCCCATACCGTGGTAAATATCCAAGCCGGGCTCCACGGTCGTCCACTCAACATCCTAAACATGGTGCAATGTTGCGGTGTTGTGCAGCAGTGAAATTGAGCGCAAGTGTTGGATTTCACCAAGGGGAGCGGTTGAGGTAATACCTGCAACAAACATACACACGGTGTTAATAAAAACACGTTTCCAAAATCCCGATGTATTTCAAGCGCATGCTAATTGGAATTTTCGTGCAGATATTATACCACCATCGGTAACACATCCATCCGCATCCACACGCTCTGCCGTACCGTAGGGTCATTGAAGCGAGCTACATCGACCAAACTATTACAGTGTAGTGCGTCCGTGCACCTCCTCTCCCATCCAAAATGCCGCCAAGTCATTAATCGTGTGTTTGCAAGTGCTACACTGCTGTACAATGAAATTGTAACCAATGTTTGCGAAAACTCTGAACAAGGCATCGTAAAGGTACGTAAATTAAATTGTACTTCCGCGCGGGCGCGCGCTCGGTATAGCAGCCTGCCTGCCTGCCTACTCCCTAGGCGGCCAGTGCCGTTTGTGAACAATGAAACTAGCGAAAAGCAATAGTAACGGACAGTTTCATGAGCTGTCGGTCGCAGAACGGGCAAACGGGAGAGAGATAGTGAGAGCTGGAAAAAATAAACCATACAAGAAGGTGTCTACAACATGCTGTCTGCTGCACGGTTACATAATAAAACCGAATGACAGCTGCCACGGGACACGAAAATGGTGGGTAACTGTGTGAATTTCCCCCCTTATTCAGCGTACACCTTTTTGTGCGCACCCTGCGACGCGTTTGTAAACATCCCCGGCCCTGTAGTGCTGTCGTTTGTTAGATCACTTTTACATCAAAGTGGTAGCAGCAGTAGCAGCAATTGGTCGAGTGGCTAGTGACCGGTTCGAGTTGCATGCGTAGTTTCGTGACGCACCTAGCCCCGCCAGTTTTAACGCCTGTCCGCTGAAATCTAATCAACTGGCGATGGATCAATTACATTTCATTTGTGCGCCACTTGATTCGATGACAGTGGGGGAGGGGGATTAAAAGGTGTAACATAAATCAGTAAGGGAGCGATCAATGATGGTGCTTCACAGAGCGTGCGGAACTGAAATTGAATACTACAAAATGACATAATCCATGGTTTTGCTTGTTTTAAATTCAATTAGACTGCACCTCGATGCGTTCAATTAGACTGCAACTTAAGTTCTGAAATATTATTAAGTAAAAAATAAATGTATTTTCAACTTGAAGTTGAAAAGTAGTCTAAGTTATAATGGAAATTGCATCATTTTTACAAAACAAATCCTTGAAATTTCCTTTCGAATCGCATCAGTTATCGGTAAACTGGAACGTACTGTTCTCGCAGTCAGTCAAAATAAATGGAATTCAATGGAAATTTAATGGAAATTCAACTTATCACTAGAACTTCCATCCGTTTATGCTAATATGGCTAGTAACTGTTTAATGAAACATTTCAATGAGCTGAACTTTTGTTTAATTTAATTGGAGTAATTGTAATAAAGCTATCTTCAAAAATTGTCAGCGCATGTTATGCTACTTATAACTGATAGTTGAATTTAAGCATTACTAGGCAAAATGACTGTTCCGATAGTTCTACTGTTAACCTATAATTTCTTTTATTTTTTTTCGAATCGAAGATATTGCTTACATTGTTTGTTAGGAACGAAATTTGAAAATATTGAATCAATCCTCTTCGCAATGACTTCTCAATGTCTTCCACAAAAGCTTGCCTATTGAAATGTCACCAGAGTCTGACTGACTTTAATTTTTACACAGCCTGAAAAGGACAGTGGCCCTGGATGTGCATCTAGAAGTTCATCTCTAAAAGACTTTAGAATCAATTCAAATGTAAAATTAGTATCAGTCACAGTATCAGCGATAATCGCGGTGTGACTCGCTTAAACCTAAAGAAATACAAATTGCGTTCAGTTACTCATAAAGTTCATTGACAAGCTGTATTTTGTTGTGCCATCCAGAATACTCTCAAGGTACTGAAACCTCCATGCTCTTCCCCTCAACAGTCATCGCACGATTGTCGCTGTAGTAATTCCGTATTGTTTAAGCATTTTTCTTTTCAATGCTACAAGTGCACCCGCCAACAACAATCATTACTCTATCCGGCAACAATATGGTACGGTATTGGCTGTACGGAAATATGCTGCGCTTACTTAATAAGATGCGCCGTCCTCGGGTTGGCGGGAGGCGATTTGTTGACTGCCTGTCGTCCCCTAAATAGATAAGCACATTTACTTCCGAGTAGTGGGGCGGGCACCGAACACATAGTCCCTTCCGACCAACTCGGGTGTGTGCTGTATTCTCGTGGCACCGTGGCTCCTCTCCTGCAAGAAGCTCGCTTTCATCACGCTTGGCTTATTCGATGCATGGCTGCGGAACGGCGGAACAGGAGCTTCCGAGAGCAGACTGCTTCGCCGTTTTGTTTCGCCTGGGAGAAGCTCAGAACCGTGTTCCGGTTCGTTTGCCATGTGCTCCCATTTATCCCAGTGCATCCCAGTGTATTTGGGGGCTTAATTCGCGAGAAATAGACACATTATTGCACTGCCGTCGGATCGAGGTAGCAGTAGCAGCATAATGCTTAATGTAGCAGCGAATGACTCGAGCAGCGCAGCACAGCAGTAGGAGATGCATGCGAACTCTGTCCGTAGCGAACCGGGCACAATTTATTGACTGGTGCTCGTTTGTTTCTCGTGTCGTGTCGAAAATATCCGGCCCAGGGATATCAGGACGCGCGCACCAGCTGCTGCAATCTGTGATGTACGGATGTACCGGGCGAAAAGTTGAAACTGCCAAACGTAATTTACTATCCATCTAACCTCCTGTTGCCCTTTAGGGCATTGATGCTATCATTACTAGAGGATGGTTTCAAAAGTGTAAGCTAGAATCTGGGGTACACTGATCAAATACAAGAGACCGGGAGTAAAACTATTATCACTACATGCTTGATAGTTGGTTGGTTGGTTGGCTGGTTTGTTTGTTTGTTTGTTTGTTTGTTTGTTTGCAAGCGAAGACAGTTTTTCGTGTACTTCTCGTGCTTTGTATGTACGAGCTTTCGAGCATACTGACATGTCAACAGGAGAACTCTTTTCAGACATTTGAAGCTAATGATGACACGGACATGCTAATGTTTAGTTTCCCATCCTTAAAGCTACAACAGGCTGGGCCATTGATGTTGTCAATATTAATTCTGCAAACAATTAGCAACCAGATCAAATGCATCCTCTGTTCAAGAGTAGAAATTTGGACCACACCGCGAGCATGAAATAGTTTGTTACGGAAAGGATTTGCTGATGTAATTGATGGACTAACATGCAAAATAATGAATACATTCCATTCTCTCCCTAATGAATAGTTCATCACCATATAGAGGTGCCAACCGCCTTTCAGCTTGCTTGGGTGATTGATTCGACCCCCCCATACCCAGAACGATGATGATTAGGTGCACCCAAGGGATGCATAATGCTGCAGTCTCCTGAATCGATTATGCGCCACCATCAATATTAGTGTAATTGGACATTGTATTGCGGGCCGCGATTTAAACAATGTAAGGAACGTTACCCCGCCCTCGCTAGCTTTGTAAAGCTGTAACGAGGGGTGCCCGTTGTGAAGTAATTGAAGCTCATTAAAGTGTATTGTAGAACATCGCGTTCTTGTTGACACAAAATTTATTGATGCCGCTCAACGCCGGGGACATTGTGAAAATGAAGAACTTCTGCAAACTTTTCACTTTTTACGATTGTTTTCTCCAGCAACTGTGCTCGTTCGGTTTCGGTAAGTTACGCAAGCAGCAGGATTAAGTTCCGGCAAGCTATTGTTGGCGTAACTTTTTAATAACTATTTCTAAGTTTGATAGATTCCAAACAAACTTCGACCAGACCACCACCGCTCCAGTGTCACTTCACCTTCATCCTGGCGAGCAGGACTTCAAACTAATCTTAATCTACTACCTTTTGTAATTATTTCTCAGTCTCCTTGAATCAACAACCGTGCACCACCTGCTCGCCTGCTAGAACAGGTTCCGGTTGGATGGATGATTTTGTACCAAGTTTATTTAGCCCCTTTAACGAGCGACATCTCGGTACACACCCGTCAAGTCCCGCTCTCTTGTTAAGTGTGTTCGGTTGCGGAGATGCGCAACAGCCAAGCTGACAGTGGGAGCGATGGAAACTGGCTCCAAATCCAAACTCACGAAACTTTGCTTGCCCGTGCCATCGGTTGGTGCTGTAAGTAATTGATTTCTGTGCTTTACGGTCCCACGGACTGTCTCCGGGCATTCGACTGAAAATTGGACCGTGGGGAAAACTGTCTCCCGAAGCCCAGGGACACAGCACCGGCACGGAAACCAGTTGGATGTGTTGGCTCTTCTGTTTCTGTGTCCGTTCGCATTCATCCCGTCCGTCCCGCGCCAGTTGTGTTTAGTTTGCATCAGCGTAGTATAAAGAATGGGAGAAGGTAGTGCGCTTGCCGCTGGGATGGTAGGAGGCCGCGAGCGTTGTTGTCGTTTCCCGGTGTGCAGGTGTGCAAACTCCGATGGTCTAGAATAAACGCGAGATCGCAGCACAATCACAACCGGACAGGGGAAACACCACCCTCCGAGTGTCGCAAACGAGGGTGCTCTCCAACACTTGAAGCTGACAGCGTTTGACATTTGAAGGCTTTTATAGCTATACGGTTGCGCGTCCTTGCTGCACACAGGAGAGAACATACAGGTGCCTCACTGGTACTTCGAGTTTTGGTGAAACAGTTCTAGACAATTGTAGATGGGTGCTGAAAAGAGTATAAAAAATGCGGATTTTCAAACTCTCTCGGCAAGCGATAAACTGTAGACATCAGACAAAATCGTGCACAAAACTGCATGTGTCCACCCTTTTGTCCGTTTCTGTCAGATATCTCCGTACCTTACTCTTGGGCACCTGGTCTGTAAGTCTTGAGAAGTAAAATGAGTGCTCTTTTTGGTCCTTTTTTTTTGTTGTATGTATCTCAACCAAGGAATCCGGCTGTACACGTACATCTTGTTCTGGCGCTTTGCTGCTCCCCGCTTGCAGCACGAAAACGTCACCGGAAGCACCATATTTCGTGAATTGTAAAACTGCAATTGCGACAAACGAACACGAAATGGACGTGACGTGCATACCGTTCGGATCTGCTTGTCCCCAGTAACGACCCATTTCCTGAAGCACTACGCCCCCCGGAACAGATGGGAAAGATGTTTGCCTTCCAGAGCGGTGGGAAGGGCTTACATTGACTTTCCCATTCTTGGTGCGCTCGCTACGGCAGCACCTAGCCTTGGGCAGCTTATGAAACACAATGGTCGTTTCGGAAAACTGCCATCGGAAGGCAAAATTTGCTTTGTCCTGGCGCAGGACCAGGATCGCGAGCAGTGGCCAATAGTGGTAGTAGTGGCAGTAACTGGAAGGTAAAAGTTTGCGCTAACTTTGTCATTGTCTTAATTTGAAGCACTCATTAGCACATGGGGAACGATGGGGGGAAAAACCATCGAGAGGATGCCGCCGGTCGTCCACTGCAGATTGGTTGGCTGGCGTGGTTGTGGCCTTGGTGGTCGCCACAGGCCGCGTTGGTTCTACATGTATGTGTGTGTGCTGTTCCTTGCCTGAGACACTATATACTAATGAGCTGTTACGTCATCGTCGTGCTGACGTGCTTCGCTTTGATTTGGGGATGTTATGGTTTTCTGTCATTCGTTTTGGAGCAATTTGTGTCGTTTTTTTTTGTGGGAGTAAAATATGAAGTATGATTGTATGAATGAAGTGCTAATTGTACGAATTGTTCTTTATATCTATAAAGACGTCACAATGCAAAACATAACAATTTAATGACCCGTTTTGTTGTCTTTTAATGTCCTCTCGTGTTTGAATTTCCAAGATAAAATATGATATTAATGTAATTTTTCTTGTTGGTACGATATTTCAAATTTGGGACATTGTTAATTGTAAATAATAAGCGAAATATAATGCCTAAATAACTAAAGTATTTGCGAAGTTGTAGCTTCTGTTTTAGAGCACAGTTAAGCTACTAGTTTGGGATACCTTTTTCAGGCTTCAACGTAGTTTTATCAACAACAACAAAATGCCCATGTTGTTCCGTGACTGCTCAACCAATCTAATAAGATTCATTCCGATTAGTGGGTAGTAATGGTGGGAGCTCAGAATCGGACCTACCCGATTCCGATTCCGTGTTCGGAATGAATTCCGGAGCCGATTCTGGAGTTGGTTCCGGAGCCAATTCCCGAGTTGGTTCCGGACCCGATTTCGGAATTGGTTCCGGACCCGATTCCGGAGTTGGTTCCGGACCCGATTCCGGACCTGATTCCGGAGTTGGTTCCGGAGCCGATTCCGGAGTTTGTTCCGGAGCCGATTTCGGAGTTGGTTCCGGAGCCGATTCCCGAGTTGGTTCCGGAGCCGATTTCGGAGTTGAATCCCGAGCCGATTCCGGAGTCGCTCCGGAATCAGAATCGCCTCCGGAATTAGAATCGCCTCCGGAATCGACATCAACCTGGGAATAGCAATTTGCTCCGGTAACGGAACCAGGCATGAGTCCAGATATGGAGTTAGCCCCGGAATGAGAATTAAGTCCGGGAATCTCCATGTGAATAGATAATTAACATGTAAATTTTGATTATTTGCCGCTATCAACACGTAGCATCATTGGACCCAAACGCTTATTCCTATGAAGATGCCGAAACCGACTCCGTTTCGAAGCTAATTCTGATTTCGGAGTCAATTCCGTTGTCGGAGCCGATGTTGACTCCTGAGCCAATTCCGGAACCGATTCCAATTCCGGAGCTGATTCTGATTCCGGATTCGATTCCGGAACCAATTCCGGAGCCGATTGCGGAACCAATACCGGAGCCGATTCCGGATCCAATTCCGGAGCCGTTTCTGGACCTGCTATCCGGAATCGATTCCAGAAAACTTCGGAGCTAGCCGGAATCGATTCCGACGAAATCTTCATTTTTCCCATCACTAGTGGGTAGACGTGTAATACAAAATATAAAAGGAAAAATGCTTAATAAAATAAACTTTCTTTAGTGACTTGGTTGCAATTTAAGAAAAAACTAAGAATTTTTCATTTTTTACATTGTTACGATTCGTTACATTGGAAACATGATCTCATCAAGGGATGCATGTATTCCTTTTTTTTCATAAAACTCTTTGAGGTTAAATAACACGTTTCATGAATACTTCATACCCGTCCGGTTCTATTGTTCATGCATGGAAGAAACATAAAAACCCCCATTTGTTGAAACTCACAGTAAAAATAACAAGAATACACACTTTCTACTTCAATCAAAGTTGCATATGTGGTGAGTGCGATGGTGTGTAAAATTCTTTCACGCGAGTAAGAGGAACAGGACGAGTGGGGTAAAAAGTACCGCTTTATGATAAAATATGAATATACATTGGTGCTGTGTTTCTACTTACCACTGCTGGGCAACCTTGAAGAAGCAAAGGACACCAGGCGCTGAATATTCACTTTTCATGCTACATCCCTACTCCCTACGCCGTTGGCATTTCCTGGAAAATGCAACACCAGAGTTAGAGCGCAACGTCTTAAGTGTGCTGGTGACGCATACACGTATTGCTTTCCTCCCCCCGAAGAGATGCACTATTCATGAGCGATTCATTTATGATTCAACCGAATAATGGAATGTAGATTTCGTACGAAATAGAAAAATGGTGCACACGGGGTACACTGTCTGAACTTTTTTGTTTATTACGGTTTTCATTTTGGCTCGATTGAAGAGTGCTTTGGTCTGTTAGAAGTTGAGAATTTGAAATGGGGAGGATTTTGTTTCATCCTACGAAAATGACAACAAAAAATCTGAGTTGAACTGTTGGGCTTTTGAACGATGTGCAACCGAATGTTCGCGAGTGAGATCAACTGACTGGCAAAGCAAAAAGGTGGGTTGAATAAAAAATGTGACCTATGTCGTTCGATTCAGCAGAAAATGAGTTCAAATATCAAGCTAAGATGTTTATCAAAGGTGTAAAATTCTGTTCTCCAGTCTTTTGATACATTCGCTAATAAAGGGCAAAAACTTCCCTCAGTCCCTTCAAATTAGTTCTGCATCAATGTAGGAATAAACAAAAAAGCATCCTCCCACAGACACTCACACACACACACACACACACACACACACACACACACACACACACACTCACACACACCCACAAATGATATCATCGGAATGGACTTTTCATGTTGCAGTTCATTAATTAAATTACTCAGCATAACCTACGTGCACAACCACCTCGCTCGACAAACGGAGAAAATCCAAGGCACGTGCTTTTGAAAGTCGACAGCGTCGACGAAGACGACGACGGCTATTGAAAACTTCAATGAAAGCATTGAGTTTGAACTGTAAGTAATTGATTGATAGTGGGTTGTGTTTGGCTACGTGTGCCTCGCCCGGGTATCGACTGCCAATGCCACTTCCGGCACCGGCATGTTTGCAGCATGTCTACGGAGTGAGCACAAATTAAGAAAGAAGCTAATGAAGAACTTTGCATCGTTACGTTTCGCTACGCTTGGCTTCAAAACGGTTGGGCGAAGGTATCACATTCTTCGTTCAATTATTTGATGCATCCACTAAGGTGCACTTGGGAATCCTTTGGGAAGCACTGGCAGTGCTGTAAAGAGCTGATTGACCAACCAATCCTTTCTTTCTGTGTAATTGGATACCTGCTAGTTTACTTACCAGGATACGTATTGTCCCTATTATGCAGAGAAAACGATACGATATTACTATCAATCTTCGATGTCATGTTAAATCATGTTGGTTATGTTTGGACCGTGCTTTGAAATCGGCTTCATAAATAACTATAAAAGCCATAATTTACGATCTATTATGTTTAAAAGTACCTGACGTTCTCCATAATATACTCATTGGTAGCATCCATCATGCAACACATAGGGTCGACATGAATAACGTCCCACATGGGTGCTGTTAAAGCTACGCATGTTTGAAATTCACAAAAGCTGCAGGATAACTAATAAATCTTTGGTATTAGGTTAAATTGAGGACACCCTTAATAAATCATCGTTTTAATGTTACTTCATTTGTTGTATTTGTTTACCCAAATTCTAGTGCTTATTATGTTATTTCTAAAGCTCTCTCAATAAAATTACGCTTGTCACAATCGATTTTACTGTCTCGCTCCTGTTTCATTGCTCTGCCTTGCTCTACCAAACTTTAAATGAAATCATCGTTTGATTATCATCCTCCATATTGGCAACACACACACACCTACGGACCTGGCGCTCGAACAAACTTCATCTTTGCCGGTTGTGTGTTGCAATAAAGTGAAGCTTTTGTGACATTGGGTGTAAAACTTTATACCAAGCCCCCTGTACCGCCACTCGCTGTCAAGCGAAAGCAAATGAAAAAAAAAGTTATTCCATTTCACACGAGACGTGTTTTCCACCAGCAGGAGCAGCGTGTGCCCTTCAATATTACAAGTTTTCCTTTATTTTTTTGCGTTGGCACTCTCTCTCTACCACCTCCCCACATTTCGGCCAAGAATGGACGGAAAGCTTTTCATTATTGTGTTTCGACCGTGCTGCGATGGAGATGCACTTTCGACGAGCTGTGCCACTCACACACACACACACACACACACACACACACACACACACACACACACACACACACACACACACCAGCGCTCGGTACAGGTTGACAGCAAAACAACATTGTTTCGAGGGGAGGGGAAAATAAAAGTTTTCTATTTGCCCGGCGCGCGACGCACAAGTGTGTCGACATGTTGTATGCGTAGTGTTGTACCCCGTCAACCCTCTGGGACGGCAAAACAAAACCGCCCGGAATGTGTTTGTTCATTTTCGACCATTTTTATGGTGTAATTTTGGCGCAATAGAGCAACAAAAGCAGCAATACGTGCGCACACCACCATGTAGGTTTAGATCGAATTGGTGTGTATTGCATAGAGAAAGAAAAAGGGCTGGAAACACACATTCACACAAAACAATTCAATAAGTGAAAATGACAGGAAGAATATGAGCAAGAAGCAACCGATGAGAAGCGTAAACGAAAAACAAAAGGGAGAAAAAATAAATAAACAGTATTGAATGTTTCGCAAATGTGAGAAAAGCGGCACCCTCCCCCCCCCCCCCCAGCTCCTCCGCAATAGAGCAGAGGAATCAACAGGAGGTCACTGGCAAACAGCAGTACCCCTTCTGAGCGTAAGAAGAAACGGAAGTGCGCTACAGTGGCAGGAAAAAAGGGGGAAAAAATGACGCGAATTTGTGTTGCCCGCGAGAAAAGTTGTTTGAGCAAGTGATGAAACAGAACGAAAATAAGACATAAAAAAATGGCACCAACAAAAATGTACGAAGAATAGAAATAATCCCCTCCAGGGTTGGCAAGCAAGCTCCTCCTTTGGTCTGCAACGGATGGAGGAAAAGGGTGGTACTGTTTCCATTTCCAGAGTGGTAGTGTTGGCCAACGGAACTGGTCGAGGTGGTGGTGCGGGCTGAGTGAAATTGAAATAAAAGTTGCCACAAGTGACACCGGCTTAGGCAACGCCGAGCGGGAAGAGTGCAACGCACCACAAGAAACGCAGGGGGATGACGGAGAAAAAGGGGTGAGGGGGGGGGGGTCAAGGAATCGGAAATGGAAAACTGACAGGCCATGTGGCGCGCAAACAGATGGAATACGGGGAAGGAGGGCAAAATAAGGACAATTGCAGCAAAGCTGCGCCACCGGGTCGTGCCACACTAAGGGCGAGAGGGTTGTGTGTATGTGTGTCAACAATCGGAAAACTCGTGAGACAGATCGCATACAACGGGATGGCAAGAAGGAAGGATACGAGAATTGCAAAAATTACAGAAGAGAGCAGGAAAGCACTGGAACACGAGGGCGGGCGCGCCGACATTCGATAGAACATCGATGTGTTTGTTTTTCCGACAGTTTGCAAAACCAATACTTAATCCCCTCTCCCCACACCGCTACTATGCCGGTGGAGTAGGCACCCTGTGGACTGGGGCGGGCAAAGTTTTGTGTAAATACAATAGGAGAAAAATGGTCGCACCAGCACCACCTCAGCGTCTCTGGCGATGCAGCACGCTCTCTTCGTATGCACTCTTGGTTGGCGTTGTCGCACACCCGTCCGGGAACGTCACAAGCAAGACAGGCGGAATGTGCAACACACCACGAACAATCGGTGCAAAACATGTCATGTATAAGGCTGGTAACGAGGCTGCAAGGATGGGCGGGAGAATGACGGCCGCCACCAAACACACCGAAAGATGACAGCAGATGACAGAAGATAAAACCGTTCGGAATGTGAACGTACATACTGGAAATCTATTTGTGCGCGCTTTTGTATTTGTATGCTGGATTAGATGACGTGTGTGCGATGTGCGATGATTGCTATTTTCGGTGCTGCCGAGTGCTCCCAGCTCGTCATCGGCCCCAACTGGGCTACGTCCTACGGCAAAGCGAGGACAAGCTGTTGTGATTCAAAATCAACGCATTTTGAATTGTTTATGGAGCGATGTTTGCAGAAGCGCACCGCATCGTCTTAGAAGGTATCGTGAGCAGCAGTTCCCGGAAATGCTGCGGGAAAGTTGCTTTCCCGCAACGATGGATGGTAGACGTTTTCATCAATCAAAACTTTCCTGTCAACACATTTCAAATTTTGCCCGCTTCCCAAGCACGAAATGCGCCTCCAGAGGTCAAACTCCGCCAAGCGCCTTCCGTTCTGTCGTGTAAAGCTCGGCTTGTCCAACATCATCTCCGACGTAATTGAATGTCAGACGATGTTTGCTTGGCGAGGAGCGAGAGAGAGAGAGAGGCAGTGGCATATTGATTCTCGAGTGCGGCTAACCTGTCAGAGCTTGTACATCTTGTGGCCGACATTTTCCAAGTAATTACCGTCGCTCTACCGGAAGCGGGAACAAAAAGCTTCCCATGCCCCAATATCCTTTTACCTTACCTTTAGGTATTGCCAGGGAATGGGAGATCCCATTTCGCCGAGATATCAACATCGGGCTGTCATGGCACATTTCACTGATTGACTTAGACAGGCAGGTCGACAGCTTTAGTCTCCCCGCGAAAGTGACGCTGCTTGCACAGCAGCAGCAGCAGCACACACAAGTTCGAATTTTTGCGAGCTAAAAGTCAGACGGCGAACCGAGTGGAATGGAAAGTAACGAAACAAACAGCGAAAAAAGAAAGAAGCACACACGTTTATGCAAAGAAAGTTTGATTCTTTGGAAGTTAGGTTTGGGTTTTTTTTTGTTTTAGCTTTTAACGTCAACCTGCGCAAACTTCCGTTCGTGGAAGTTTGGGTCTTGGTTTGGGCAGCAGCAACTTTGAAGCGGATTGGGAGTTTTTTTTTTTATTTGCGCTTTCCCAATGTGTCCCAACATTTCCATACGACAGCGAGCAACGGTTAAGGTGACAAGTTTGTGCCTTTTTGTGACTGACGGGCGCAAACAAAGTTCGCTGTGTTTGTCGCAATTTGATGACCCTTCCATTTGCTGCTTGTTTTTTTTTTGAAGATTTTTTTTTCTACGTGAGAATTTTTTCTTAAAAGTTTACCTTAACGTCGCCCAAAAAGCTCACTCACAGGGTGCTCAGGGTGGTACACATTTTGGCATGCGCTGCATGCAGCGATAGCATTACCATCTGTGATCATCATCCACGCCGTTTACGCCGATTGTTAAACGGGTACGCAACTCAGAGGTAATTTAATTGCCGTGCTTTTCAGCGTCAGAGCGGGTCCGGGTGCTTGGCGCCAGATGCACGGCGGTGTTTGCACGGCAATATGACTGTTTTGAATTTTTGATTGCAATCACCATCATCATCATCATCGCCATCGCCATCGCCATCACCATCATCATCGTCACCGGCATCGACATTACCATCGGTATCCAATATCACTCTAGCTTCACTGTTGTGGTGGTGCGGCTTGGGCAGCAGCGTGGTTCATTTTGGGGAAGTGACCAGAATGAACAGAATGACCCTGGCTGTTCGCATCCTGATGGTTTATGTATAAGCATGTCCGGTTTTTTGGGTTGGGTTGGGCATCATCGACTAGCCATTAGCTGGCCGGGTTTCTATAATTTAACATTTATCCATTCGAACTCCTCCGGTAAGGCGTGCCGCTAGGGGTCGTCCTTTTTCCGAAGTTCCCGCAGTGGGCGGCAGCGTGTGTCGATCACGTACTGGACCTGTTTTCCGATCCATTACTCCCTGCCTGCCTGTGGTGCAGGTTTTCCCCCCATCCACAGAAGGCTGTATTTTGAACGCTGTTCGATGGATGGATCAACAATCCGCACCCGTTGTTGCGCGGACAGGGAGAGGGCGTATTGAAAACAGGGAATCGGCTTAATCGGGCCCTTCCGATGCACGACCGATGAAGGCACGTTTTAGCAGCGCGCTCTGGCGTGTACGGTATACAGGGTTTTCAATGATATTATTGACATGTTCAGCGAGTTGTTGATTCGTTCGGGCATATAATTGACACTTTCAGCGAGATATTGAATTGTTCGTAAGCAGGCGTTGACATGTTCAGCGATTCTGTAGTGCTGTCATTTGTTTTGTTTACACACTGTGCCGCAGGGTTCAATTTTCTATTCTTAGAAGTCCTGAAAGTAGCTAATAATCATTCCCCAAGCTGTTTAATACATGAATTAGTTAAAATAAACATATTTTTACGAAAACCGTTTGTTTACTTTCTGATGAGAATGATCCAAGCTGCAGTCCAAGGGGTACGAAAGTGACAGCTCTATAGTATCGCCGAACTTGTCAACGCCTGCTTCCGAACGATTCAATATCTCGCTGAAAGTGTCAATTATATGCCCGAACGAATCAACAATTCACTGAACACGTCAATAATATCATTGAAAACCCTGTAATGGCAAATAGTTAACAAACACATTTTATGTGACGATCAACGTCCGTAACATCGTCAACCGAGCGGCAGTGAGGGGTGCACGCTGACCTTGCGTTTGCTTTCTGCTTAGAATGCAAATGAACATCACAGGTTGTCGGTTGGGAGTCTAGGAAAGGTAGTTTTTGCGGAATTGAACTGGCAAGTAAACAATGTTGACTTTTGAGGGAAACGATTTGTCTATAGATGATTGATTTTTGCCTGTTTTTCGTAGATAAGAACACCACGAAACTCTTGGAAGCGACGATAAGGTAAAAATTTATAATGATGATCATGAAGTTCCATGTAAAATTTCTACTTTGAATTCCCGGAATGGCGAACACGCCATAACACGTTCAATCTAATCCCCTCAAACATTAACATAACAACTAATTGCAATCTCTGTGCGTTCCGTTTCATTTTAGGTGTATCACGTATCACGTACATCAATGCGACGGGAGTGAAAAATTACAATCCACCGAAACCAGCAAACAAAACCAAACCCCACCACCGACACGGTGTATCCCACCTGGAACCTTTTCATCCCTTTTAACGCTCGCGCGTGTGCGTTGTGCAAGGCAAACAACGAACCGCACACCCGGGCAACAATGTAAATGTCGAATAACATCACGTACCCGGTCTCACGCATTCATAGCCAATTGCGCGTGATTGATGCCAGCATAGGGACACGGTACGGTAGGGAACGGGAACGATGAAACCGGGGAGTGCCACACCGCCGAACCTATTAAAAGAAACAAATTACGTACGGGAGACTACTACCCCCGTCCAGAAAACATCACACTTGGATCCCATTGTGTGTGAGTGCGTATTGCAAGCGTTGCTAGATAGAGAGGGATAGAGCTCAGTAGCTTAGAACTATAGAACAAACAGAACCACTTCTAGTACATTGACGCGAAAGGTAATTTGTAATCGGGCCCCCACTCTACAGTATTTTACGGTTTGATACTGATTAGTGCGCGAGACCTGGCCTCTGGAAGGAAACTGGCCAGTGGAAAGAGCCTAGAAGTGGTAGTAGTTGGTCGCGGTGTGCCGTCCCAGAGCGGAGAGGTGGCGTCGCGTTAAGCGGGGCCAGTCTCATCATGAAAGCATCGGATTCCACGGTGAAGCTATGGAGTGCCACCTCGTCACCGTCGTCCAGTACCGAACGCCTCTACCCGGCCCGGACGCCCGAGCCGTCCGTCGTGCCGGGCGGTGGGGACGACAGAAGAACGCTGTACGGTGCACCGGCAGCAGCAGCAGCACCGTACGCACAGCGACAGAACGGCGATCGGCAGCTTCCTCCACCAGCGTCCAGTGTGGCGGGCACGGACACGGCCGGCACCCGACCGGCACACTCAGCGAGCGAACACATCACACTAAATCTAGCCGGCTATTCAGCTGATCATCGCAGCATGAAGAGTGCAAGCAGTGGAGGAGATAGCAGTGGACGACCACGAACCGGTAGGTCGTCGGATCAGCAGCAGCAACAGTACCAGCACCAGGGTGCTTCTGCCGCAACGGAAGCTACGTACGGAGTCAGTGTCGCGCCATCGAGCACGGCGTACGGTCACAGTAGTGTAAATAGCAATCACAGCCTGCCCGGTACGGCGGGCTCGAATAGCCGCAGCCGACACGGTTACGGCGGCAGTAGCTACAGTAACGGCAGCATCGCCGGCTTCAACATTAACGGTAGTGGTGGTGAGCGAAGTGCCTATCTGCCTTGGTTTTCCCTGTGCTACCACGGCAAGATGCGGATGTTCGTGTTCCTGCTCGGCGTATGTCTCGTCTCTGTGGTCGCGTACGCGCACTACGTGGATAATTCACCGATCACTAGGTACAGTATCGGACATTAAGATAGGACCCTTTTTTTCAATGCACCGTGCACTTGTTTTGCCACGTTACTTGTGTTTGTGTGTGTGTATGTGTGTATGTGTGTGTGTGTGTATGTGTGTGAGTGTGTGAGTGTGTGTGTGTGTGTGTATGTGTGTGTGTGTGCATGTGTGTGTGTGTGTGTAGTAGAAGAAGGAGAGTGTGCTTTTTAATGTGTATTAGCAAGTGCGCGGGTTTGTGTCTGAAAAACATAGCTTGCCATGATGTCATATTGCGTTGAAATTATTCTTATTATGTGTGTTATCATGTGAAACATTGTGCGTTTACACTTGGATAAAAACTAAAGTTTGCATCGACAGCAGCGCTTGTTTCTCAGACGAAAACGCAGGTGTGCTGTTTCATGAATGTGAATGCGACACTGGTGCGAAATGGACACGCGCACAATAGCAATGAACTCGGCATTCCCTCACAGGTGTTTCTCCAGTGCGCGCCATTGAAAGGCCTTCGTGCATCTCTGCGTTGCACGTTGTGTGCGAATGGTAAACTTTGTGCGTGCATTGAGCTGGCGCGCAGTTGTTCTTTTCAATGGGCGTTTTGTTTCATGAGCGCGGCAGTATTCTGTTCTCGATTTTGAAGGGAAGACGCTTTCTCGCGTACTCGTTGATAGTTTTTATCCATGCGATGTTTTCGCTGCTCGACAACGATGTAATTCATCGCGTATAGAAGTAGAACGCAGGCAGAGCACGGGATCAGCCGTGTCCAAGTTTTTAACCAGCGCGTTCTTGACGGTCCAAGCAAGCAATGTTAGTAACAATGGGTCGAGGTAAACGTTGTACCGATTATCAGCGCCATATGTAAAAGCGAATGGCTGCTGCTGGCATTAAGCGCAAAAGGATCGAGTTCGTAATGGAACGATCGCGCACTTTTGTGGCAAACGCGCTTCGGACAACCGAAACGTGCTTAGACAACTGAAACGCGCTTGGACAACCGAAACGCGCAAGTCAACCGGACGTCCTCAGAAGACCACGGCGAAAGAAGACCGTAACATTGTTAATATATCGAAAACACACTGATCGCGAGGGCGGTGGTCCTGCTTATCACACCAAAAACCTTACCCAAAACACAAAAAAACTACTTACAAATCTATCCGACACGACCTACTTGTGAAACAAACACACACATCAATACACATTCAAACATACATACACACACACACACACACACACATGCACACACACATGCACACACACACACACATACACACACATACACAAACACAAACACATACAAACCACACATAAACATGGCCCAACGGGTGCATGGTGCGTTAAAAAACCAATGCCCTATCTTTCTGTCCGATACTGTAAGTGTGGAGGCAGGATGATGTGGGGCTGGGGGTTTTGCAAGGGTTGCACATTTCCGTGCGCTGTACTGTACGGATCTTGCGAATGTAATTTTCAATGATGAAATTGCTTTAGTTGTTGTTTGTTTACTTGTTAGTTGGTGCGTTACTCGGGTTACGCTAGTTAGATGACTAGCGCGGTTGGTTTATGTATGCTAGTGTTTCATGAGTTGGTGTAATTTTGCTACATTCTTGCGTAATTTGAAATCTTGTTTTTTTATGTTAATTGCAAAATGTTCACTGGTTTAGTAATATTAGATGCAATAAATGAATAGAACACAAAATAAATTCAGAAATTTGTACTGACATGTTTGCAGCCAACCTCTTCGATACCTTTTTGCACTATTGGATGTTTTATACTAACAACACCGTTTGCACTGAATTGCTCTAGCACAAAAAGCAAAAGCTTTTCACACATGGTCCTTTTTATTGGCTCAACAGTGTTGGAACTTCGGGGGCGCTCCCGTGGTACAGTTGTCAGCTCGCTCGACTTAAAGACATGCCCGTCGTGGGTTCAAGCCTCATAGCCGTCGCTTAAGTAGCAAGGACTTGACTAATATTCAGCAGCGTGGTACTAAATAAGTCTCCTATATAAGGAGGGGATAATGATTCTCGGAGGGTTTTGAATAGAATAAGATGATGAGGAACAAAAAGAAATTTGTTGGAAGTTTAGGCTACCACATAGATAGATGAGTGTGTACTGAATGAGCATTTTTAGGGGTAAAGTTTTGTATATCCTCCACACAACTGTATGGAGTCAATTTCACAAAAAGAGTTTAAATGAATATTTTCAGATAAGGGCAACCAGATAAGGGCTTATATTTTTTTTAGTACTGATCATTGGAAACCCAAAACAGAGAGTCACTTTTCTGTTGCGGGAGTAGACGATTAAAAACCAAACAGTGAATCATTTAGAATTTGAATCCTAAAAGAGAAGAGCTTTGTTTGGTGCGGCATTTGCTAAAGGATTGGTTTAGTACATTATGTAAAAACAGAACATTCAACTCTTTGAATTATTTAATGATGAGTTAATGATTTAATTTATCTGTTATTTGAGCACATTGAAGTTTATGATTACATAATCAGTTTGTGAGAAGTCATTCAGTTTTTTTCCTTCATTAGATTCTAATCTAATTTCTTTAGATTTATTAAAGACTCACTTACTTACAAACATTGTTATAATATTTTCATATCAAAACTTATGAATTGTTTTGATTTTGGTCAATCCCAAGTCTGGCTAGATTGGGGTACTAATGCTAGTTATTTTTCATGCATAGCTATTGCTAAAGCTACACACTAACGTATGATGATTATGAGCTCAATAATATTTCGGATGAAGGTTCACCCACCCTTCAATTTTGAAATCGATAGGATAAGCAAAACACATTTCATCGGTTCAAGTGTCATGTCAGTACATCATTAAGCTCGGATGATATCGTGCGTGCTAAAACCTGCTGTCCTGTTATGATTTTGCACAATTTTACTGCTTTGTTTCGTTTTGTTTTCCGTTCAAAATGCTCCCAGTTTTTTTGAGTCTTTTAAAATTGTTTTTGCCTAAGCCCAGCCTGTGTCCCAACCCAACACACATATGTGGGGATACAAGTATATGCATGTGTTGCTGCTGCTGCTGCTGCTGGTCCGTGCCAAAACACCTGTGATCGTAAATTGGCGTCGTTTGCGCTGGGGCCTGCATCACATTTCACCCGTAAACGGCAATTTTCCGGAATCCCATCCGGGCGTTTATCCGGTGGCTGTCACCGAGGTTTTTACGATCCTCTATATAGGACCTGTCCGAATTCGGCTCCGGCTCCGCAATTTAGCACACTTTTGTCAAGCGCCTAACCGTGTTGACAGCAATTGAGAGGGGAGGAGTGGGGAGTGTGTGGGGACGGAAAAGGTTGTCCACTGTGTGCTCCCTTGTTTGGCTTGCTTGACATTCGGCGTGGCAAGGGGTCAGAGCAGAAGACACATATACTGACGCCCTCCTCCATGAAAAAGGATTCGTTCGAGCTGAACCGACGTCACATACACACAGAGAAGAAACTGACCCGGGAGTACGGCATCAGGCAACCTTCCTAACCCTATCACCCGTTTGCAATGACGATGCGAAGGATCTGACGTGTGTCCTGTCATGCTGGTAATGTCTGAAAAAAGAGGAGCGGGCAGCAACACCGCCGACAAGTTGCAACATGTCGGATGACCTAGAATTATCCCTTAGTTTCCGTTCCGTTACGGCCAAACGTTAAGGTGTGACTGGTTCGGTCAGGCCAGGTGCTACCAGGGCAAAACAGGGGTTCAAATCTTACAGCACACTACCAGCAGACAGCAGATCCCCTCGTTTCCTTCTTATCCAGTAGTACGGGCAAATCGATGAACTGTAAATTATTCCACTCAGGCATTTAATTGTGTGCTCCATCCGAGACGCCTTTAGTGCATTGGGAGGAGGAGTGGTAAGAAGCAATGGGTAGGAGGTCAATGGATAAGAATTTAATTTACGCCTGTCTTAGCCAGGAATGTTCTTATTAAGTGCCGTAGACGTCGTTTCGAAGATGGTTACGGTTTGCGAAATGGCTAACACCGTTAGCAGAATTGGGACGGTGTGTGTATGCATATGCAGGCAGGCCATAGCCTTATCTGTGCGAGTGTATGTGTGTGTGCATGTGTATCTTGCAGAAGGTTTTGGCCCATGGCCCAATTTAAATCTATAGATCCATTCAGGAAGCTTTACACAATATGCTTCCTTCACCATGCTCCGGAGCATGATGATGCATTCATGTGCAGGCGAAATTAGTCGTATTAAATTCGCCCATCGTCGTTGTCGTTGTCTGGGCATATTGGCTCTTCACCCAGTGTGGTAATACTGCTGTAGCTCGCACACAAAGACGGAGATTTAATAAAACTTAACAGTGAACGAGTTGTTCAAATAGCATTTCCAAACAATGGAGTTGCAACGAGAGCCCGATTAAAGTAACTTTATTCTGATCCGTGTGTGCAACCGTCGTCCGCAAAGGGATAGAATCGACTCTTCCCCTGCTTCATATGAAGCTAATGAAGCTGGGACAATTTGATCCGAGATTCGTGCGAAAGTGAGTCGCTCATCAGTCGTTGGATGAAGTTTGCTTCATTTTCCACTTGCGAGTTTTTTTTTTCTTTTACGTGATGGCGACATGATTCCTACACGATTAGTACCATTGGAACCGTTATCTGATGACTACGGGGATAGTTTTGCACATGGAGGAACACTGGTTGTTGCAACTTTCGAGAAAACGATTATCCCAACCAACCCTCCCCGGCTGCTCTTGTGCGAGCGTGTTTGCTTTTGCTCAACCAACCTCCTCCCCAGTTGTCACTTTGTCCACCCGCGTTCGGAACGCGCTTGGCATAGCGGCACTATCTGTTCGTTTAACTTCGTGTTTGAC
Source organism: Anopheles gambiae (assembly GCF_943734735.2). Lineage (NCBI taxonomy): Eukaryota > Metazoa > Arthropoda > Insecta > Diptera > Culicidae > Anopheles > Anopheles gambiae. The sequence continues at coordinate 98,622,531 of NC_064601.1, forward strand.
ACGCCAGAGACAATCATAATCCTTGCTATTTACCATCGTCTCACACCCGTATCTCCCAGCGCGCGCGGTACGTGCGCGGCCGGGGAAGGCTCGGGTCGGGTTAAAATTGAAACCAAACTTACTTAATCTCTTTTGCCCGGCTGTGCATATTTGGCTCCGTTCCCGAGCAGTGCAACTTCATTTTCTCCAGCCGTGCGACGGTTGGAAACATGGCGTCATTTTGGTTAGGTTCGAAGGAATGAGCCGCGTTCGGTTGTGCCTTTTCCAATTCTAGACCCTTTGGAAGTAGGATTTTCCGCTTTTTTTTAGATGTTCACCATTTATTTCTTCACGAAGCTGCATGGAACGCCGGATGGAAAGATGGGCAGGGCCGGCGGAAGTGTGATAAAATCTAATTAAATTTAAACTTTATCTTAATTTCAATTTCAATTTTCGGCTGTACCGGGCGACAGATTTTACCACCAACCCCGTAAGATACACGCCGTGGTCTGGGGGATCCGCCGTTCGCTGTGCAGAAGAAGATACAATAAAGTTTGCACCAAACAACGCGCGCTGGTGGCTGTGCTTGGTTCCGAGATTTGGCTGTACTGTGTTGGTGGGGAATGGAACAAGCATTTACTCTGTCTGTAGCTGTCGTGTACCCTTCCGAGTTTCTGTTTACTGTAATTTTTGCACAGCTGTTGGTTGTGACAACAAGCTTCTCTCTGGTTTCGCTTTGCAAAGTGTGTCCCCTTCAGTTCAGAGCTGCAGCGCTGGCACAGGGGTCCTTTCTGGTGGTTTTAGGTAGAGGGGTTGTGGGTTAGGTTGTATGCGCACACTGCAGCATACCACAAAAGCAGCAAAATTAAAGCATTCCAAAGCGACCAAACCCGAAGGTTTCGATTTATTACTCACATTCCTGGCGGTTGAATTCGGTTGTCTTGAAGGTTTAATGTCATTTCGGTATTCGTAGCCGGAAGAGAGCTTTATTGTTGAAGTTGAAGTAAAATAAGAAGATGTGCAAAAGTTGAAGTCTTATTTCACGTGAATTTTAAGAGCATCGTTTCAGATGTCCTAGATATGCGCTAGACGTCAGATAAACATAACCAACTTTTTGTAGTTCCTCTAATCATGGTTCTTGCTGCTATTCCCATACCTCCAAAGTAGGTGAAGGCACAAAACTGTCTTCACAACCCCAAGAAAGATCAAAACAAAAAGACGAGCATCTTGTACGAGTAACTTCAAACTTCACAAACAAATAGAGACCAACTAAAGAGAGGCACCGACCGTCATGTTTCTTTTCAAACGTTTCAAAAAGCCTCGAATCAAAAGCTCAACCAGCACCTACACCGAACCGTAAACTATCCCCGGCATTAAATCTTACCAAAAACTCGCACAGGGGGGGCGTGCGCTCTGTTAAAGGCGGAAAGTTTTAATGAATTAAATACTTCCCGCTCAGCAAACAACCAGTCGCCCAGTGCTCTCTGCCCTGTAGAAAGGAATTAGTAGTAAAAACGTGGAAAAAAGCCAGTACGGCGGATGTTGTCGCCTGGTGAACTTTTCAACTTCCGCCCGGTACCTCCAAATCTGTAGCGGAAATCCAGCTCGAAAGATGCTCGTACCCCGGAGTGTTGTGCCCTCGTGGTGGGGTTTGAAAGGTTCCACCTCCTACTCGCTGTGCTGATGTGCTCATTCCTTTGTCACTGCTTGTGCGCGCATACTGCCCACCACTGCCTCGCACCAGATCTTGGCGCGATGTTCTAGGGCAGACCGGGTAAATTATCTCCCAGAACGCGTCCGATAAGCGGCAGCACAAATCTGCGCCAAACGGCACCGTCTATCTCACTGCTATGATGACGCTCGATCGGAGGTGGTGTTGGAGTGCTGTGTCGTTGTGTGTGTCTGCACCCATTGAAAAGCGTCCACTCGAAGTACTCACGGGCGGGTGAAGCTTATCTTGTTCCAACTTACCCGAGGTACGGGCTTAGCCCACAGGGTCGTTATCCGCGAGATGCGGGAGAGATGCCCTTAAACGGGGAAGACGTTGTGCGGGATGGGCAGGTACGTTGCTCCCTGCCCCCAGTGTAAACAGTTCTGCTACGGGTTCAGAACTCGCTCGTCATTAAACCCTTGGAGAACAGTTGGTGACGGTGAACGATGCCACCCAGCAGATGCTCCAAGATGAGACTCCAGTGGAAGTTTTTATTTATTTCTCGCTCCAAGTGAATGGTAAATAGAGATTGATTTCTAATGAACTTGCCGCTTTGAACGGTGATTCGTGGAATGTGCAACTGTTTTGCGTCCTTCGGAGTACGTGCGAAGGGTCAGTTAACGCTATTGCTACTGTCACCGGTGTGGATTTTAATCCGTCTTGACGACGTAGCGAGAGCAGCGAAGCTGATAAGGTTTCCAGAAAGCTCACACACAAACATAGTGTCCCGATATGCGCTGCAGTTCTTCACCCTGCCAGCCAGTCGCGCTTTGCATTACTTTGAAGTCGGTTCTTCGTTCGGTTCGTCGGAACGCTCGCCCTGCTCGTGCCTGTTTGAGAGATGGTTGCCCGGTTTTTGCCGCTACTGCTCCAAGCGGGCGTGCTGCTGCTCGCCCTCACCGGGTGCATTTGCCGGGCGCAGTCGAAGAACTTCAAGTGCTCGATTATAAATGAAGCCGGATTTTGCTTCATCGAGAATGTGCACCTGGACGTTTCCACCAACGGCATCGGGGGTGATTCGATACAGTTTCCACGCCACCCGACGCTGCTCATCAAATCCGGCGCCATACCGTACTTCGGCAAGGACATTTTCGCCCTGCTGGGTAACACGAAGCAGCTGCACGTGTACAACCAGACCAGCATTCGCAATCTGTTCATACCGGTGACCAATCTGACGGAGATAAACGTTCAGCGGAACGGGTTGCTAGAGTTTGATGTCGAGCCGGTCGAAAATCGGGAGCTGAAGATGCTCTCGATCGTGCACAATGGGTTGGTGACGGTGCCGCGAAACATCCGCTTCCTAGTCGGGCTAGAAAAGCTGTACCTCTACAACAACTCGCTCGAGTACTTTGACCTGGAGCCGCTGGCAAACGCGAGCCACTCGCTGAAAATTCTCTCCATCTACGACAACCACATCAAGACGCTCGATTCGCGGTCGGCACTGTACTTTCCCAAGCTGCAGACGCTCTCGCTGAGCAAGAACAAGCTGGCGTTTGTGCCGTACTTTGAGGAATCGTTCCCCGCCGTGACGGTGGTGTCGCTGCGCAAAAACCCCTGGAACTGTGGCTGGCTGCACACGACCATGCAGTACATTGAGGCGCGCAAGATACAGGTCGTGCGGAAGGATGCGGCCTGTCGCGATCGGTGGATCAGTGAGATCTGCTGCACGTACACGGTGCTGGACTTTATGTTCGATCGTGCGGCGGCTCAGATACGGCGCGAGCAGCAGCTGCTGCGGAATGTGACGCACGAGAATCGGCGGCTGGTGGAGACGGTGCATCAGCTGGCGGATGACTTGCATCGGCTGCAGTCGCAGCTCGACCAGCAGCAACAGCCCGCGAGCGAGAAGAGTATCTCCGATGCGAGGACTGGTGATAGTGTGTAGCTGCATGGCTGTGTTGTGTGTTGAGTGTATTACGAATGCAATAAAGTGGTGCCTCTTGATATCAAGAAATTCGTTATTTAAATGGGAGGAGGATTTCACGAGTTCCTAGAGTACAGTGACAGCTTTAGTTAGATAGTCTGGCTGTGGACCATAGCCTGAAAATATTCTTGGTTGAAATGTTCTGTAATATTACGCTTTTCGAATCCGAGAGTTCTTCTTCAACTTCTTCCTCTTAAGGTAGTTTTATTGATGTCGCCTGATGAGTTGCATGTTCAGTTTTATTATAAATAGTAAATCTACCTTCTTGTCCGTCGTTAGATGATGTCTGAATTATTGAGCATATGCTTCACTCCAAGGATTGTTAATGGCGTGTCGGTAAAGCCTATAATTTTTCAACTGATTTGATTCATCTAAACTATGAAAAGCAATTGCAAATAATTATGTTACAAAATCCAACCTATCGCAACACCAAAGTGCAACTTCAATGAGCGAATAATCAAATGAACCGGAACATCCCATAGCCTGAGCAAACAATGAAATATTTAATTACATTTTAATTAAACAATTCCGTCCCAAGTGCACCCGGGCGCTATTACGATCTACGTGCTGCTGCAGGCATTAGTTTGAAAAACTAATTCCATTTTTGTGACGAAAAACGCAACGCAAACAACCAGCCAGCCAACGTAAACGTTGCGCAAAACCCACCCAGTGTTGGTCACATGGGCCCGGTCAAGAGGGCAGCCGTGTAAAATAATCAAATATTTAAATTCAAACAGCAGCAAACTTTTTAGCAGCACAGCCGCAAGGCAATAATAAAGCTCTATCGGTGCTATTTTACCACCCAAAAACAAAATCCCAAACTCCCCACGCACAACAACACGTAAGCCAACAGCGGGTCTCGGTACAAAAGGATTAGAGAGCAGCGTGGGTGTAAATGACATGGGAAAGAAAGCAACGCAAGGGAAAGGGGGAAGCGAGTGACGAATTTCTATTTACGCTTGATGTATTTATGAAAACCACATCGTTCGAGTGCGGGCTACCGGGCTAATTTCCGCTTCGCTAAATGCAGCATAAACCGAACAATCCCGGTCGGTCTACCGCGAGATGTGTGTGCTGTTTTTTTTTTTTGTTTCGTTATACATATTCCTCCCGTGAGTAAAATCCCCGTAAAATGGCGGTGGCAATGGTAAGGGGGTTCCGGTTCCGCCTTCATCATCAAAATCATCCCTCAGCATGCATCACACAGCATGTACGACGTGGGTTGGGGGACATGATGATGATGCCCGCGAGGCAACAAAAGGTGTGTATGTGTGGGAGAAGCGTACTTTGCCCCAGCATCCGCACCCCGAGTATCGCGTACTGGACGTTAATGGCCGTGCGGCATAAATTCATTATTCAATCACTTTACCGACTCTTCTCCCCAACTCTCGATAGCAAGAGCTGCGAGTGGTGATTGATTGATGTATGGGGAGCAGGAGGTTGGAAGGAAGGGAAGCCAAACGTCCCTTTTCCCTTTAATTCCAACGCCATGGCAACGTTGCTAGCTGGGATGGGAGCGAAAGGACATTCTCTAGCAGCATAAAGCAAACTATTTATCACGCGCGCTTGCCTGTGCGGCGGCACGGGGACTACTCTGTCACATTCCTCCGATGACCCTTCACGCACAGGAGTTCGCGCGATGATGAAGGATAATTAGCTATACATTCCGACTTGTGGTGGTGCTGTGCTGTGTGCCACACGGCACTGGTTTGAATTATGGGCATTGCTCACCGATACCGAATTCGTGCTTCCGGCCCGCGTTGCTGCCACAAACGATTGGCGATGGCAGGTGCGGACAGCCACTCAGCACACAAAAACACACCGAGCCGTACCTGGGACCTGGTCAGCAAGCGGGACAAAAATTGGCATTCCAGATTTTTGATTGACCGCTTGCATTATGCATGAATATATTCGCCTATTTCAAACACACATACCTTTGCTGACCGACGACACCCCGGGCCGCGGTTCGGAGTTGTCAGCTTCGATCATTTGCCAACACCACCCGAGCGTTCCGTGAAAGAGGTGGGTCGTTGTCATTTGTCATGGAGCTTTTTTTTACCTCTTTTGATGAAAGTATATTCACCGTGAAATATGAATGCAGGAATTGGGGGCACCTTTTGTGAGGATGACAGTTAAGCAGAACTTACTCTCAACGCAAGCACACCCGCCGTATAACGAAGTAAATGGATTTGAATTAAACATAGGGATGGGCGCGAACAGTCCTTATCTGACAATCGAATGAATATGTATTGCCTATATCTGAATTTCGGTGTTGCTTTTAGCAAAGTGTCCAGTGAAGAGTGGCAATTATGCAGTTTTAGTGAAGCGAGATAACATTGTTGCATAGATGTTATTGCCTTTCATCCGGAATCAATAGAAATCATATATTTATTATAAGGCTTGCCAAGTGAAGTAGTGGGCACGGGGTGATGAAATTACTAATGCGATCATGATTAGATCTTCATCTTCTTATGACAGTATTACAAAGGACCTTAGCACAAAGAAACGCTAGGTATAGTCAAACTTATTTGTAAGACGAATAACGTCTAAAGTATTGTAATATAAAATATTCTTGTCGAACAGAAGTTCCACGAGGTGATACTTGAGTGACATGTGTTATATGTTATAATCCTTTTCTTTATTCAGGAGGAACGGTCAAAAAGGCTGTAATGCTCAAAACTAGAGTTTACAAATATAATCCTTCTTTTGTTATTTCGTATTCTTTTAAAGGAAATTTATTTATTTATTTATTTATTTAATTGTTTATTACTCGTTCAATGGATAACAACGGATCCGTGTGAATGTTCTTAAGTCTAATATTAGTTTAAAATAAGTAGTAAGATCATCTTAATAATTCGCTTCTAAGGCAGTTTTTAAAGGATTGCACTGAGGTTCCAAAATCAAACAAATGACGAACTTCGTTAAACACCCTAATCATGGAGTTGAGGGGGTCTCTAGATCCATATCCAGTTCGACTACGGTTCAGGGCAAGTAACGGACGAGAGCGAAGCTGAACAGCAGGCGCGTAAAAGTTTAACTGCTGGAGTAGGGAAGGACAGTCGATGTTATTTTGCAGTAAACCAGCCACAAATAGTTGTTGTGCGGTACGGCGTCGGATGTGGAGCGGTTGCAGTCCGAGGAGCAGAAAAGTTATATTACTCTAGACTTCCTTGTTGATGTAAAAAACCAAAATTGCTCTCCAAAATATACTAACGACTTCTTTTCTATTTTAAACTACAAAGCCGAAACTTCAGCCTGTTAGAGCAACAATTATCGGGGTTTTATTTTCCAATACCCAATTTATGTTACGTTCCGCCATATTGGATTTCGCCAAACAAAGACATTGCAAAATCGTTTCATTTTTTTGTTTCTGTTTGAAATGAATTGTAATACTTCTAATAAGTATTAAAACATAGCTTGAAACTGTGTTCAACCTTTCTTGACAAAAAAGTAAGCATTAATATTTAATAAGGACAAAAAATAGCAAATGATCTAACCTGATCGAGCGCATGTGTTGACATGGGTTTAGCAGTCATCTGTCAAACTCAAGGCAAGTATTGTGCATCCCTTCAAAGTTAGTTTCACACTAGAATCATTGTTGTGATAAGGCGTCATCGATTAATTGCGTTACACTTAAACTGTACTTTCTCGATGTCTGTATTCTTACAAGTTTGATATTTGATTTGAACGTTGATAGAAACCTTCCCGAATAAATTACGTAATCCTCATTCATATGAAAATCATACCGTTTGGCGATCCCCCTCCCTCTATGAGCGTTACGTAATTGTTAGATGCATCCTAATGGATGTAATGAGTATGAGAAAATGAACCAAATCATGCCTTCGAATTAAAACTACTCAAATTAATGCTAATATACTTCAGCAATGCATCCTTCCCATTAAATCTCCACACGAAAATGGCTGAAATATCAATATCAAATCATTAAAATGTCTACAATTTAAATTTTAACGAAACTTTGCTCCCCTAAATCGGCCCCAAACACAGCCGGTTCAGCTTACCATGATGCACTCATAAATCGATTTCCATTTAAAAATGGACGATTGCTAGTAAATTGTGTGGCAGTGCAGAATCATAATCACCACCACCAGCATCCCACTGCACGGCCAAGCGGCGGCGAAGAAACTCCAAAAGTACCAATCGTGATTGTTGAAAACAGCTCAAGATATCGCTAACGATCGACAATTCATTCGCCAATCAAGCGCACTTGATGGAACAAACGTCACTCACTGTTTGTGAGTGGACAGGAGGTAGCGTGGCAACAAAAAAAAAACTCCCTCTTGCCTAACTTGATTTGCTTCCGAGCACTTCATCGCCCGTCTCCTCTCCAAGGCACAAAGTCAGTAAACTTTTGTGCATTGTGTGTTGCAGAAAAGTGTGCAAGTAAGAAAAAATGGAAGAACAATAATAATAATAAAACCCCTAGCATTATAAAGAGAACAAGCACATTTGTTGGAAAATAAGTTCGTTTCGATGTTATTGCTGTTGCCACTACTACTACACACCTACACCGCTAGGGAAGAGGTTGGTGGACGCCCGACCAGCTTAGCTCGAGCGCATTCCTGCGGGTTTATAATGCAAGGAAATAGTCATAGTTGCTGCTGCCGGCGGGAAAGTGTACCAGCAGCAGCAGCATCATCATCACGATGCTGCTGCATGCAAATCATGGCCGGTCAGAGAAGAAGAACAAAAAACTCCAACCTCCACCCACAGGACAGGACCTCCCGACAACCATAGCTCGTCTTCGTGGTTGCGTGGCTTCAGCGCGCACGGCAGAGGAATGTCTGTGCTATTCCGCCCGGTGCTATTTCTTTATCGCTTCCGGTCAAATGAAAAACTGGATAAAGCTCTTTCACTCTCTCTCCGTTTCCCTTGCGCGCGGTGGTTTTGTTGATGGGCAGAAGAAAGACTTTTCCTCCAAAAAGGCAAAAGTGCAGCAGCAGCAGCAGCGGGCACTTCACTTCGAATAATCGCAGTCAGCCGTTCGCATCGTGGTTCTGCCGGTGGGATGTTGTAGAATAACACGAGCTCTGGGCTACAACAACAACAAAAAGGTGAACATTCTTCTGCCCGCTTATACCCACGACCCACAATCCGAAACCATAAAACTGATGTGGCTGGAAGAGGGTTGGGCCGGCGGATTGCACTGCATCTTCTGAAGCAAATAGAAAGAAGAAAAAAAAGACACAGAACGGGCAGCTGTCTTACCCTTTTCGAGTGCAAATTGAAAATCACGAACTGTGCGAGGAGGGAGCAGCACCGAAGACCACAACTCGAGCCAAACAGGCACACACACACACACACGCTCAGCGGCCAGCCAATTCCGCAACAGGAACCGGAACCAAAATTGCACTTTTGACTCGAACAACGAAATCATTCGCCTTTCGGGGCTGGAAAAGTGCAAAGAACCGTCCCGTGCAGGCAGGAGCGGGACCACATTTTCGTTCTATATATCTCTCTCTCTCTCACTGTTTGAGGATGGCTGGTGGTGCACGTTCGTCTCGAGGAAATCATCTTCCCATCAAGCTCTAGTTCATCGTGCTCTAGTTTTCGTTATTGCAATCGACTTCAAATCACACACACTCACAAAAGAATCATTTCTCATTCGGGGCGAAATCCGACCGAAAAAAGAAATCTAACATTCTCTCCATCTTCCATCAAACGCTCATGAATCTCGTGATGAGGTTTTCGGACGCCGCCCCCCACCAGTACTGCTTCTCCATGAGCCGGTCAAACCGAGGAAGTGTGGTAGGGTGTCCGCGCACCGATACCTACAATGCCGGATATCTATCTGGATGTTTCCAACTGCTGCTGCCACGTAGTGCTCCAGCACTCGGTTCGTTTGATGTTGGCCGCCAGTGGTTGAATGTTCCTTTCTATTCTTTTTTGTTCACTTCTGTGCACGGCTGTCGGAAAATCCTCGGATCATACCTGCACATGATTCAATTCCGAGGTATTGCAACGAATAGAGCGATAGAAAAACACTACAGGGGAATGCTTCCACAGACAGCGGCATTCCAGCCGGCTGGTGTGTTGGAGCGCACTGCGTTTAAATACCTGTTCCGAACAACAATTTCAAAAGCACTTCAAGGAGATATAGGACGCTCAATGCCACGCGCGCGCTAGATGCTCGCGGGTTTGCGCGCCTGCCTTCGGTCTGGTCTGGCGCTAGAGAAAAAAAAAATCTCTCTGGCCTCTGGTTCCCCAAGCGAGGTAAGAGGATTTTGCCGGAAATGTTAAGGATTTTTCCACCGTCCTTGTGCTATCGTGGCAAGTTGTTTGTTTTGCCGGGGAACTGATTGAATAAAAACCCAGGCCAGCGGCTGTTTTATTATTCGACAGCCGCGGGAATCTAGCCCCTGCGCCCGCCGCGTACCTCTAAGCTAATCCGTCACACAATTTTCTAAATATACACCTGTTTCCATCTACGTTCGAATCTCGTGCCATTTGCATCGAATCGCAAACCGCCTGCTTCGGATCGCATGCCACTACGATCGAATGCGTGCAACCATGGTTGAATCGCGTGCCAGTACGGTCGAATCGCGTTCCACTATGGTTGAATCATATGCCACTACGATCGAATCGTGTGCCGCTACGATTGGATTTCTGAAAGCAAGAGCATAGTAAACTGTTTGTTTACTTTTGAAAGCTGTTTCTTTCTTCGCCGACGGCATTTAGTTTGTAAAAAAATAATAAAAGGAAATTCTCTGATTATAGGTAAATCACGAATATTGGTTCAAACCATGGTCCTTTGTTAATGGTAAAATCCATGTTTTCAACTAATATTCGGTGTTCGTTGTTGATGGTAAAATCTATGGTTTAAACCAGGGGTCTCCAAACTACGGCCCTCAAGTGCTTAAAATGCGGCCCCGATGACTTTGCCAGATTTAGAATAAATATTAGGTTATTTTGACTTTTTCAAAAGAAATTGTATTTTTTTACATTTCTCAGACAAAAATCAAGCTTTAGTAACACGAATCTGTTCAAGTATCGTTAGTATTTTGTTATAAAAATGAGATTTAAACGTTCACTCATCAATTATAGGTAACATCAAATGGCCCTCAACATGGTGATTTTTGAAGCAATGCGGCCCGCGGGCTGAAAAGTTTGGAGGCCCCTGGTTTAAACCAATATTCGTGATTTATCTGTAATCAGAGAATCCCTTTTTATTAGTATTTTACTAGCTTAATACCGTCGGCGAAGAAGGAAACAGCTTTCAAACGTAAACAAACAGTTTACTATGCTCTTGCTTTCAGAAATCCAATGGTAGCGGCACACGATTCGATCGTAGTGGGATATGATTCGACCATAGTGGAACGCGATTCAACCGTACTGGCACGCGATTCAACCATGGGTGCACGCATTCGATCGTAGTGGCATGCGATTCGAAGCAGGCGGTTTGCGATTCGATGCAAACGGCACGAGATTCGAACGTAGATGGAAACAGGTGTAATAGACTCTTTCAGCGAGATATAGAATTGTTCGGAAGTAGGCGTTGACATGTTCAGCGATTCTGTAGAGCTGTCATTTGTTTTGTTTACACACTGTGCAGCAGAGTTCAATTTTTCGTTCTTAAAAGTCCTAAAAGTAGCTAATAATCATTCCCCAAGCTGTTTAATACCTGAATTAGTTATAAAAAACATATTTTTTTATGAAAACCGTTTGTTTACCTTCTGATGAGAATGATCCAAGCTGCAGTCCAAGGCAGTGGCGGATTTAACGGTGCGCGGACTGCGCGGCCGCGGGGGGCCCCGTAAATGTAGGGGCCTCCTGTATGGTAATTCCAGCATGTAGAACAGTGTGTACAGTAGTCTCAGCGAGAGCTTCTGTGCTAGATAGGGGGCCCATGGATGGAGGGACTCATAAACTATAGGGGCCCAGTACAGGGATTCTGACCCCCCCCCCCCCCCCCCCGTCAGCAAACCATTAAAGTGTGTTTCATTCAAAACCCAATGCAACAAATTGCACCCCCCCCCCCCGCTCGACACCAACCGTGGGGCCTCCACTCCTTTTAACGCTTAGGGCCCCCAACACCCTAAATCCGCCACTCCTTGGACCAGTACGAAAGTGACAGCTCTACAGTATAACCGAACATGTCTATGCCTACTTACGAACAATTCTATATCTCGCTGAAAGAGTCTATTATATGCCTGAACGAATCTACAACTCGCTGAACATGTCTATACAATCCTCGAAAACCCTGTATCTGTCAAATCCCATATAAATTTTACCAGCGCGTCTGGTATCATCGCATCTGAAGTATAGACCATATAGAGTTTAATGAATTAAGTGATTTGGGAAATGCTTTTATGACTTTTTGGTCAGTATTACGAAAAAATGTGTGATTTTCGGTAGGATAAATGAAAAATCGGTAGTTTTAGGAGGCTCATCTGTGAGTCGGTAGGCATATGGAAAATCGGTGGGAATACAGATAAATCGGTATTTCTGGTCACTCTGCTCCCTAGTCGCTATACTCTGTTTGGTTTTGTGTGAGGTTTTGTATGGAGTGTATGGCGACTGAATGTCAACGCCAAGTTGCAAACTCCATAAAAATAATTGACAGTTGAGTTTATTTGGAGTTTGAGCAGGTTAGCTCATGGAGGAATGATTTTAAAATAATGGATACTTTGTGGATGGGTTTAGGTTTATGTTATTTTTTTATTTTTACATCTTTCAAACGTAATATTTTTAAAATACCTTTCTGGATATATTTTCAATCTGTCATCACCTTCCAAAACATTCCAAACATTCACCATTAAACTGTGTGCTTGACAAAATGCCATCCTGAGCAGCGCTTTACAGAATATGTCCATCGCACGGATCCGGTTTAGATTCTTGGGGGAACGTCCATGAATTTTCGAAAGAAAGGAATTCCAAAGCTACGATTTTACACAAAAATTTCACACTCACAGCCCAAAAACGCCATAATTTTACCGTATCGAAAGCAGCTAAAACGCGACACTCCTGGTCACATGCGATACGAAATTGCTAAATGAAAAGCTCCATTGCGTCCATCGATCGTACCGAAACGGTACCGAGGAACTATTCCGAAGCATGTGAAAAGACTCCCACTGGCTATCCCATTTTTTCTAACGTAAAGGTTCTCAAGTGGAACAAATATTCAATCAGCTCCCTAGCAAGCGTCGAGGAGCGGTGGGAAGTTTAGGAGAACCGTGTGTACACATGCATACATACATCCACCGTCATACAGTGGCTTAGATCCTGCAGCCATGGCACAGCTACTTTCCGATTGAAGTCATGCAAAAAGCGCAGCACCAACGAAGGGTGTGGAATAACATAAAAATGCTGGCAAATATTCATAACTCCCTACCGCGAGAGCAAAAAGTTCTCAGTATCACACCAACTGTGAGTGGATGTGCGATATGTGCCCCTCGGGAGGTCCCTCGGAAGCAAAAAAAATAACCCGAAGAAAAAGGATTTCACTCCAAGCTTATCGAGTTGCGCTGGTCCCGCTTGGTCGATGATGAGCCACTGTGTGCAATAAATGTTTCTCATTCCAAACGTGTGTGTGTGGAGCCTGCAAGAGCTTCCTGCCTTCTTCGGTCGTTTAGCTCAAGAGCAGCGGACACGGAATGCTATAAAAATCTCAGTTTGTGTAAGTGTAAAATAGCGTGTGGAAGGTGCATTGGAAGCTTATTGGGAAAGGGAGCTAGAAACGATCACTACGGTGAGGAATTTCAAACTTAACTTGTAGAGCACGAAGAATCGATGATAGCTCCCATTTTTTCTTGCTTTTTCCATCCTTGCCGGAAGCGGAAGTGCTGGTGTATACTGCTACCATGAAGATACATAATAAATGTGCAATATGTATTTCGCTACATAACTTTTTCCCCCCCGAACGCTGCATTGTTCTTGTGGTACAGTGAAAGCATGCACTGCAACACCAGCACCACCATCATCTAACAAATGATATTTTTAATGAGCAGCATGTGCTTTCGATACAAAAAACAGTAGAGAACAAAAGTTTCGGCCCGAAAAAAGGGCCAAACAAAATTGGCTCCACCCCGTTCCGTTCAGTGTTGTTTATTATGGTTCAACATCTCTCTGCGCGCTGGTCATTATGTGTTCTTAATTACCATCAGCGTTTGTGCATTTTTTTTTTTGCGGATGCCCTCCGCAACCCATTGTGGTGGAATGTGAATTTAATTTCCATTCCCGCTGTATTGCATTTTACTCGTTTTTTTGGCATTTTTACATCATTAAGTACAGATTGTTTGGTGTGTTTTTCCTTCTGTTCTCATTTTCTTCTTAAACTGTGAACCCCTTACACATGTTCCTTTTGTGATAGTAAATTGGATTGAAGGTTTGCTTCCTTTTTTTCTTCTTTCCTCTCATTCGATGCCATTTTCTCGTTGAAGGGTCTCATTCGTTTCGCTCCCATCTCTAGTTAAGATGATGAAAATGGAATGACACAAGAAAAAATCCGATTTCCATTTGGCTCGATTGATCGTGTCAATCGATTTTCCCTGACCCTATCTCAACGACACGAGCTCCCGGAGCTCTCAAGTGGTTGATAGAATGAGATAGTAGAGCCAGGAGCGTTTTGCGAAGAAGGTTCTGCATAATTCATACGGTTCTGCTGGCAAAGGGCGAGCGGCAAAATTGCATTTCTGAGATAAAATCGATGCATGTCTGCTGACGTTCGCTCCATGGAGATGGATGGAATAAATGTAAAAAGGACGAAAATGCCTTCGCATAGGGCTTCTACACCACGCTCCGCATCGCTGCACTGCCAGCCCACTTCGCCCACTGCCCTTTGCACACACCATTTATCGACCAAAACGCGGTCGACAGCGGGCGAGGGGGGTGTAAAATTGGATAGAGCAAAAAACGAAAATCAGACCCAACGAGTGCAATTATCTTTAGAACAGTTTCGCGAAAGAAACCATCGCTCGTCTCGCTTCTCGCTGCTCTATCGCCCGTCGCTTCCCATCCTCCTACCCCCCCGGGGCGAAGATAGTGTCGATGGTTGTGCTAATTGCTTATTATTGCACTGAATAAGGCATAAATTTAAATTAATTACGTTATAATGGAGAATTTCTCAGCGCTGCTCAAAGCGCTGCGGCTTCGCGCCGTGCACCGCAACCACTTAGCTGCTGCTGCTGCTGCGATGCGAGAGCGCATTTGAGGTTGCTAGCGCACCGTGCACTTTCCACGGCGGAAGCATCAAACCACACTCCACCTACCATGCACACCTAGCATGCAGAATTTGCAAGTGAAAAGAGCATCGACTTTGCCCTGCTGCTGCTTCCAAGAACCACGCAGTGCAGTGCAACGGGCAAAGGCTTTCCTTCTTCTTGCGCATCTCCTTCTAGTATACCAGATGGGGGGAAAATAGGGCTCAGTGAGCAAAGGGAGGGGGCCCAAAGAATTTGTCTGCAATTTTCTCCTGCCGCGCGCGTAAGAGGGTTGTTCCTCCTCCCCCCGTGAATGGAAGCCATTTTAGTCCGCTTTCCTCCGTTTCGATGAGGCTTTCCTTGGCAATTCCTGCAAATTGGACCAAAGTGGAGTGATGGTGGTGCATTTACTTCCCACCCCCCCGAGAGGCTGGTTGTCCATGGAGGGAGCACAGAAATACTCAACGTCTTATCAGATTTTTGATTATATTTTCCATTCGCGCCACGCCAGAGCTGGAGAGGGCTTTCCCGGCGATGGCCCTTTTTTTGCCAGCGAAAACTCGACTTGATCGCGCACAAGATATTACGCAGCATAATTATGGCGAAGGGTCGGTTTTTGCTGGTGCAGTTCTGGTGAATTGTTCACAAAAAAAAATCCCTCCCGCTGCTTTCGGGTTTTTTATCACCCCTTCTATCTATCTCCCTCGCGCGCACTAGAAGGACCGCGCACTAATCGATACTTAATGACCAGGGAAAGTTTCGCTGTAAATTACACGCCGTAATCGTCAAACGTAAATGCGCACTACACAGCAGGGTTGTGGTGGTGGTGTGTGTGTATGTGTGTAAGTACTGTTATTACACTGATGGTAATGTTTCGCTTCGTTCAGGATGTTGTTGTTTCGATAAATTTGGATGGTGTTTTGTAACGTTTTGGAAGAAAATGGCAGGAGTTTCACAAAAGGATACCGATGTGATTTATAATACTGATGTGTCTATCGATAAAATGTAATTGGCCGTTCTTTTTTACCGAAATCTGGTGCCACACACACCAGGAGTGAATGGTATGGCTTTGTGTTTGGTACGCCTTTGAGATATTGGTAGGGATTGGTACGCTGATGTTAATGAGTTTATTCCAACAAATTTGTATTGCTATTGGATTCAATGTCTTTTGTGAGTAATCGCAATATCAAACACGATTATCTCATTCGACTCACCTTACTATTGCATCTGGTCTAAGAGCACACTTTATGGAGATTCGTAATGTGTTCTTGTCCCGAGGCCGATTCCCCCTTTTTATTTCAATTACAAATAAATATATAAAATGCATTATGGTCATAAGGTGTTCATAAGAAAAAACTGATATTATAAATCGTGTTTAATCCAGCGACAGTTCATAGTTCTTCAAACAAATCAAACAATTATTTGTTCAGTGAATCAGTGGGTTGAATCAGTGGGTTTTTACACGATACAAATCAGTTTTTATATGGAGTTTGACAGTTGGTGACTGAATTGACTGAATTGGTGACTGGAGTTTGACAGTTGGTCTACACTCCATACAAAATCAAACGGAGAACTAGTCTCAGTGTTTCAGCGTAGATTATTCCAATCTAATCCAATCCAATCCGAATCCAATCCAATAGGATGGATCCCAACCGTCATTTGGGTATGGAAAATACAACTCGGATGATGCATATTGTTTTGCTTGACAGGTTGGAATATCAGCTTTCTAACTTAAATCATTAAGTTAAAAAGAGCCCAATTAGGATTAAACATGTGTCTTACTATTGTATAGTATCGTAGTACACAAATAGCTGTGAACGTAATATTTCCAACTGTGGTTTTTCTGCTAACCAAAACCGATGCAAACGAATGTTAGTTACTCGAACATGGGTTTCCGCTCCATTTCCACAATCGTGCTTTGGTCACTGCCGATGCACTAATCGAGGCAACTCCTCCTTTCTTGTTTACTATTTAATCGGATCCGGTCCGGTAACTCGTTAATTGATGGCAAATCACTTCAGCGCTCGGTTCATCGATTGATTTCACAATTACACTGTCCGTGCTGGCGTGCTGCATCGATGTGGTTTTATTCACAATTGCAAAAAGCACACCGTCGCTGTCCTTCTACCCCGCCCCGGTGTGACCCCAGTTCGATGCAAAAGAGGGTGGTATATAGGAACTCGTGCACGGAAACCAGTGCCAATTAATTATCGAACCACTAAACCCGCTAAAACCTAGTAAACCTCTGGGTGTGCTGAAATAAAATTACAGTCTAGCGATGGAAGTGGACATGACCTACACCACCCGAACTGTTACTCCTGCCCGAACCGTCACATTCAGCCCTGCCGTAGTATGCAAATGGAAAATGGAAATTGGTTCCAAACCAAAACTCCAAAAGTGTCCAGGTAAAGGGATCCAGCTTATACACACGGCACCAAATGATGGGAAGCGCAGTGTCCCCAAACGAGTGGGCTTCGTCCGCAAGAACAGCGAGCGAAGAGGGCAAACAAGCGACGATTTGTTTGTGACAAACTCTATCCTCTTGACCACAAAAGCGATTACTACAACGTTGTTTGTTCCTGTCTCAGCGCGCTGCATGGTCTCGCGCACTCGTTGCGCTGTTCCCCACATAAGCGTCGCCGCGAACACCGTTTATGTTTTCCGCCTTGCAGCGCTGGGGAGTTCTGGGAGATGATGCCCGGAGTTTAAACTAACCCGTCACTGCCCGGGAAGGTTTCTTTTGTGGCGTTGAGTTTTTGCTACTGCTGCTGCCACACAGCAGCGTGGAGAGATTCCTTCCCCGTCCGTACAGCCGTTTCAATCAATGTACAATGCAGCTGAGCCGGTGCGACAGAGTCGATTTTAATACGGTTTCTTTCTGTTTTTGCCTCCTCTCTTTACAGTCTTATGCATCGTGATGCAAGGCCACCGGCGCCACAGATCCACTGCCGGATGCTGAACGGGAAAACCGCAATCGATGGTGCGCTAACGCCGGACCACCGGTCCGAGGCCCGGTTGCGCATCGACCCGAAGGTGCTAGTCTTCGTCGAGACGACCTACACCCCGCTGGGCAAGAGCATCACCGAGCTGCTCGTGCACAACCGTATCAAGTAAGTATGCATATATGTAGGTAGTGTGTTTGTGCTAGTTGGGGTGGGGAATAGTTGACGACAGTTTTCTCCGACAGCCGTTAAATATATGGTTTTTGTCTTTGATTTGGTTCCTTAATGTGAGAAGCACTAAGAGAACTTATTCTATTTTCAATAAGCTTTAAGGTTTAACAACATTTGTCATAAAAGATTGAGGTCGTTGTTATAGTTTTCTAAAGAATAAAATTTATCCAAATCGTTTGGCTAATCATGCAATGAGTAGCTAATAAATTTGCAGTCATTTAATACGAGTGTCCTCGACATGGCCCTGTTGTGCAGCTGCACTTGCTCTTGTTACGCACTTCTCAGACATCGCTTTGGTCTCTGGAAAATATCCCGAACGTGCACTTACGCTGGCCCCAAGTAAGTAAGTCCCGTCGGGGGCAGCCCATATTACGACACCGTTATCCGTAGCATGACCATTGTACAAAATGCTTCTCGAGGGCATGTTTACGCAGGGAAGTTGATTGCGTTTTCGGTTCTACCCAAACCGCTCGCTGGTTCGCGCCACTGCAACATTCCATTTCGGTGGGCTGGATGTTTATCTTGCGGAAGGTTTTGCAGGGGGCTATGCCGGTATGTTAGTTACCTTTGGGCTATTCACAGCGTTGACCAAATTCAAACAACTCCGGCTCTAACTCTGGCCAGGTTCTCTTCCCTTTTACACCTTACAACGTCGAGGAAAAGGTACGACCTTTCAGCAGTGTTCGGTATGTGTACATCTCTGCTTGGGATGTGTTTACCAGACGATGTGTATGTGTGTATGTGCTGTCTAAGCATCACCAGCTAACCAGAATGCTGACCACCGAGCAATGCAGTTCCGTTTTCCGGCCATTGCTAGCGTACAACCTAACAATGCCCGTAATTTACTTCCGGGTTTGGGCTTCCGAGGTTCGCTTTTGTCGCTTCCCTTCCGTTTTGCGTTAGTTCTAATCCCAAGCCGCAGACACTCGCCAGACATAACATCCTTGTCGCAGGCTGCAGTGTCCAGATGGAGAACGCTTGGACCAACGGAGAGGGAGCAAGGACCTCATACATGCAAAATCTCGGCACCGGATTAAATAACCATATTTTCACTTCCTTCTCGGAAACTCTTTTTATAGACGGATTTTAACCTTTTATGCAAGGAACGCAAATACGAACTCCCGCTTCAAGGGCAGTCCGTAGGGAAACGGAGGGAGCTACGGTACGACCAAAGCTCTCTGGCAAACTATTTGTGTTTGTTCGGTAGCTAGCAATTGAAAAGCTCGGGCATTTCTCAGGCCGGTATTGATTTCTGCAATGCCCTAGGCCTGGTAATTGGGATCGGTATTCCCTATCTATAGATGTTTTGGATGACTTGTTTTGATTCTTTACATTGGGTGAACTTTTCATTCGCTCGATTAGACAACAAGTTGCCGGAGTTTGTCGCATTTTCGGCAAAGATGTTTCTATTAGCACGAACGAAGCGTTTGCACAGCTTATCTACAGTATGGCTGGCTGATGATCGTCCCAAATTCCCCATCATATCCTCTACACAGAAAACTAACTCCAGTCCAACTCAGGTAATGCTCATAAACAACGTGCTTTGAAACATAGTTCATCTGTCCAGTAACCGATACACTCACTCGCCTCGTTTGCATACTGCCGGTGAATTTACAAGCAAAACTGTTTGCACAAAAGTTTCTGTGCTGCTGTGAGTTGGCCCAGCAATTCAGAAAGGGAAAACATGCTATATCTCGTTCTATGATTCGCAACGCTGGTACCAGGTGGGGCATGCTCTCTGTATGTTTTGTGCTTGTTTATTTGCCCGTAAGCTAGCAATGCAATGTGGATAATCTGCGGTCAAAAGGTTGGCAACGTTTTGTAAATCGTGATAGATTATCAAACTAATATTTAATTGGTCATCTTTCGTAGCTTTAGGGTCATGTTGGGGAAGTTCCTGTTCATTTAGAGGCTGCCTTTTTGCTTACACGCTACGATGGGGGGTGTAGGTCTTCCGGTTGGAATTAGTTGCCAATTTGAATAGGCAATGAAACATGATTTGAATGTTTACACTGTCGACATATGAACATTCGTTTCCATTGCTAAATCTTGTTCTTTTTCTGCCAAAGTCATTTGACCAGCTTTTATTTTGGTGCCATATGCTGTCGATTAATGGTTAGTTATGTATTCATGACGTCATTGCAAGTTTGCTCTTAGGCTTCTTCTGTCCTTGTGAATACTTAAGGAAGCCTTCTAAAATTCTACAAAAAGGACAGGTAAGGACAAATAAGGACTCGAGTAAGTAGTAAACCCCAAAGGTTTGATGTGGTTACCTTAAGTTTGAACATTGCCTGCAGTAGTGATATGCTTTCTGAAGCGCACCCACGGCTCCGATCTGATTACGGTTATTGTTAGTCGTCCGGAGTTGGAGTCGGCCATAGTCTGAGTCGTCCAAAGTAGCAGTCGTCGGAGTCGACCGGTGTCGACCGGAATCAGAATCAAACGGCATCGAAGTCGCCCGGAGTCCGTTAGTGTCGGGCGCAGACCTTTATTTGTAATAATAGCGACGACAACAATTTTTTTGGAACAGTATTCTTGCTCCGGACGATTCCAGACGGCTTCGGACGACTCCGACTCAAGATGACTCTAACTCCTACTCCGACGTTGGACGACTCCGGACTCTGGAGACTCTGGAATTTACTCTGCAGTCATCATCGAGTTCAAGATCTTTGATGCCCAAAACAGTCACCATGAGCATGGCAAGAACTAATGAATAGTAAACCTTTGTCCAAGCATATTGCCCTTCAATAGCATTTTTTTAAGATACCATGGTACGATAGACACTATTTCCAAGAAGATTGATTCCTTTTAATTTCCAGCATACTTTATTTGCAACAGTTAATTAGAACCCAACGGCTCATAAATATCGTCCCAGCCAAGCTGTACTGTAGTGCACTGGAAAAGCGATGCAGCCGAGAAACTATTTTCCAATAGCCCAAAGGATTTCACACACAAAGCACACACATTCACCCCCACCTCGTTCCGCTCAGGTAACTAATGTATTGGTCCATGAATCTTCTTCACACCGCCCCGGAAACACTCCCCTCCCCATCCTCAGCTAACCAAGATCACTATCTTCACTGTGTCTTCTCGGTGCCGGCTTTGGCCGAGGCATAGTTCGGCAGGTCAACCCATAATGGCAAGCTGTTTCACGGACGCTTAACTATCCTGCCTTCGCCACGAACCACGACCCAACGGCAAGCGGCCTTTGCCCTCCCAAAGGAGCTTTTCTTCATTCTTCCGGAACGGGAAAACGAATGGCGCGTTGCTGCCGTTGCTACTGTTGCTAGCGGTGGTGCAGAAAAGTCATAAATTTGCTACCGCGTACAGCAAAAATGATGTTCCCTGTTCACGACCATCCATCCCGGACGGACTCCTCCTGGGCCACAGCAGCAGTAGTGTTTGTTGTGCGGAGCACGGTAGCGCAAGATAATGCCACCGCCGCCACTTCAGTTGCCATTACTGGAATCAATAAATTCAAAATAATGAACCTGTTTCAACTTTCCGCCCGTCAGGCGATCCATCATCGGCTCAGCTCCGGTCGGGGGGAAGCTAAGGACGTATACAGCGTGAGTTCACAGAGAGCTCCAAAGCTTCTGGCCGAACTTGAATCGGATTAAGGCACTTTGGCGCCCGGGCGTGCTTTAACCTCGGCCGCCCCCCCGAAATGTGGTGCATGTTTGGCAAAGCGGTACAATCGGCAGCAGGGTTTAAGCAGGGAGAATAGCAACGGGTACTTGATGTTTGGATGATGATCTTTTACCCAACCCGCCCACTAGCGGGCGTTCTTTCACTTCCCTCGTCTGTGGTCGCCGATTTTAAGCTGCACAAACAGGATTTGTAGACAGACATTGCAAGCGTGGGATTTGGCAGCGTTTCGGTTGCAAGGTTCCCCTTTTTCGCCGAGCACGAAAGCGCACCAATTTGAAGCTCAACCTCCAGGGCAGGCAGCAGATTGGGGCATAATTTTTGCACCAACCGATAGGTAGCGAACTGGAAATAAAATCCTCCCCGACCCGCCGAGCTGCCTGCTACTACTTCGGGGGATCTCTGGTGGTCAGGTCTTCGCTTTGGGGCCGTGATATTTAGAAAATGCATTTTGCCTATCGGTCGGTCGGTCGGTTGGTGTGCCGTGTTTGCGCCCAATTCTTTGCCGCACAAACTAGCGTACCGAAGCAGTTCAAAATTCCATTTAGGAAATTTGTTTCAACTAAACAACACTGGGACTGGGATGGGGATTGTTTTCAAACCCAACAGCCGGATAATTTCTGACAGGGGTTTTTCGTCGTTCCCCGTTTTGTTGTTCGAGACAGGGCGGGCTTTAGGTAGCAAAACCCCTCAGATAGCATTGGTTGTGGTTTGCACAGGCGAAAACCCAGCGATGAGGGGCAAACAAAGAAACAGGAAAAAAAATAACCATGCGGACAAATGACCGTTGTTGCCACTCAATAGTTTTCCAGTATGCTGGGAAGCGCTAGTAGTTCCGGGGTCCAGTCCACGATTCTTTCCTTCCGCATTTCGGCAGTCGGGCCACACGGAACTTCGCATCACCTCAGATGCGAGTGGCAGCAAGAGAAAGGTGCTGGTAATCCGGGGTTTTGCAAATGCCTAAGCTGCAAATGATCAACCTTCAGTTGTTTTTCTGGTCTAGTTTGTGTGTGTGTTTGTGTGTATTTTCATTCGGTTCGGAGCTTTTGCTGACACGAATGTTTTCCAGGGATATTCTTTCGGTCGAGTATAATGCGGATGTTCTAACTTTGGTCGGGGAAAAGGAACATCGGATAAGGATGCGGATCCGTGAGCAGATGAGAACTCCCGCTAGTCGTGGGTGTTAATTGATGGATGGATGATGTCTTAATTGGTTAATGGATGATGTCTCGATCCTCATCCATCAACTCGATGATGGAAACTTATTCTCTGACCGTTGGCTCTCAAAACCAATCAATCGATTCGTAATGAGGTTTTGCAAACCGGAAGATCAGTAACGAGTTTCTATTGTTTGAAACAAGGCTTGGTTTGTTGGTCTTTAAAAACAAAACTTACCACATGAACATTTTTAGGGATCTTACAAGTTTGGCAATTTGGAATTTTCGTCCTACATTCAGCGATATTAGATTTTCATATCTCCTGACAACTCCACATAATGTAGTAGTTTGTCTATAAATATATAAATATATCATCTTTATCAATTTTGAATATTATACATCTTGTCTTTTACATGCGGCATCGAATGCCAAATGTCAAACTTCACATACAAAAAATTGCTTGTAATCGTGAAATACACCATTTCTGCAGATAAAGAACAAACACATTTTTAACATGTTGTTTAAATGCTAATGTTTTCACAATTTCAAAAAAGGTTCTCAAAGGTCGTCTCAGTGAAACAAATTACCAATCCATTTCCAAAACCTGAATCAAATAAACAATTTAAACTCCATTTACATAATGAACTGGTCTCACGAGAGCGAGAAACATGTGCTGCAAGGTAATAATATGGGATCATCTCGTTCCTCCCCGGGCCCGCCTGCTACATGCTATTCGCACTTGACAGCAGAAACTTTTCACAGAAATACGTGCAAAAAAAAACAGAAGAAGGGAAGCACCACCGGTTACATTTCTTTACATCCGTTCGACCGAACGAGCTAATGCTGAGCAATGTGTTCTAGCCGCGCTGCAGCATCCCCCTGAACCCTGTTCTTTCGTCCTTTCTTTCGGGAACGGATCAGAAAAATGGTTCTGATTAAATTTCAGAAAACTTCTGTGTGGCAGCAAAAAAAGAGA
Source organism: Anopheles gambiae (assembly GCF_943734735.2). Taxonomy (NCBI): domain Eukaryota; kingdom Metazoa; phylum Arthropoda; class Insecta; order Diptera; family Culicidae; genus Anopheles; species Anopheles gambiae. Next base: position 98,646,255 of record NC_064601.1, read on the forward strand.
AAGGAATCCCTAAAAAGGATCCCATTTGTACGGGATGGCTCGCTTCCCGCTACCGGGAACCTGCTTCTAACGTTCCTCGGAACACACACACACACAGACACCGACACATCCCGAAATGAAATGACCCAAAGAATGGCACCCTCCCCTTCATCACCCAGCGGTGAAATTATTGTTGTGCCATTATCAATCGACCAGCTAGCGTAAAACATCCCTTTCCAGTTCTGGTGGACCATTTCCGGTGTCCTGACGGAGGGTTCTGCTCCTAGTCGCACGACCGAATCGGGAGCGCTTACGGTTTGTGATAACGATACATGTCGTATTTTGTACGGTTTCCCCACTGTGCGCGTCAGTTCACTGTCATTGTTCCGTAAGTCTGCAAGAATGTATCCGCGTCCCGGTGCGGCCGGCGGTGCACATCCACACTCGAAGCTTTGCAATAAAAAAGAGGCTGCAGGACGCTCGAAACGATGATGACGCGCTGTGATGGTCTGTTCTGTTCGCGTGGACTTTGGTGAAACCCTGGAGAAACCTATTGCACCATCTATTGTCGGCAGCGAGGGAAGCAAGTACACTCTGACTTTGCTGCACTGGACGGTGGAGCGTACTGATTGTAACAGTAACGGGATTTAATTTAGTAGAGCGTGTGCATTGTCGTCCCTGGTTTCGGTGTGGAATTATTCTTCAAAAGAAATCTAGGACCAATCGTCGTCCAATCAAGTCGTTTGGTTTGTAAGTAAGTTAATGGTAAACTTGATTCGCTTTTCTGGGAGGTTTGCAGACTCTCTGTGGTTCCCAATGTTAACGATCTCAGCTCATGTTAGATTGCCGAAAGAAGTTATCAGTTACGCAAACGATACTGCTGTTACATTTATTCTTCATTCAGATTTAATTTACATTTAGATGTTTAGATTTAGAAGCATTCTATGAACCCATATTACCAAGTTACACTCAATTCAACAAATTTATTGAAACCCTGTTGGATACATACTTTGAAGTAAAAAAATTGTGATTTTGATTGAGTAAATAACATCTAGAGCAAAAAATGGTAATTTGGGTGTTCAAAAGTAAGCTTTTTATCTTCTAATATTAGTATGTTAAATACAACTTGTGGCACTCTTAAATATTATATATAAATAGTATTACAAGAACGGAAGCTAAGGCCAGGACCTCATTGATTTTTTGGCGTTACATGTCAGGTCATACATCAATGATTATGATGCCCTAGATCCACAATAAAGCATCAATCTCCATCGTAATATTAGTGTTTAGGTATCAATAAGCTTTATACAAACATGCCTATCATGGCCGTAATGCCCCATGTTTCCCTAAAAATCCATCCAATTAGTTCATTTGTTTCAGAAATTGTTGCTTTATTTTGTTACATCGTTGAAAATCATTAAAGTAGAGTAAGGAGTAATAATGTAAAACGAATAATTCATGTTTCTTCATGTTCCCAGAACTCGGCAGCAAATTAGTTAGTTGCTTGTGAAGTTAAGTAAAACTTAATTATTTAATCATGCTCCTGGTCAAGCGTCGTCTGCGCCTCTAGGCAGGATAGTGAAGTGAAGTTTTTCTCCTCCTTTAAACTAAGATTTTAAAATAAATCCCTACCGTACGCTCAGAGGGTTCCATCTTCCTGGTAGAAAAGTAAACAGCAAACACTTCCGTTGACAGCTAGAGGGCAAAAAAAACCTGGCATGTCTGCAACCTGGGCAAAGAAAACAGCAAAAGCACAACGGAAGAGGGTACGGGATAGATGCCAGCAAAGTGCTCTCGCTAATCCGAATTAGCAGCTCAGCGACAGTAAATGCATTGCCCTTCCGTACCGAAAATTGGCCCATTCGCCGTTTTGCCATGATGTAAACGCGGTAGCGAAAGAGCGGGTTGGTTGCTCGGAATTTAACCAACCCTGTGCCCAGGGTCTGACTTTTCCACCCAAGTCCCCCCTCGATGTGTACGATTTTTCGCCAGCCTAGCGGCGAACTGGGCGCATTCTTAAAATTCCCCGAAAATAGTTGTGCTGGGTGGGTGTGTGTTGATTTTCTCATTTGCACCGTCCATCCGACCAAGCGTAGGATTTACCATTTACCCCTTTGTCCTAGCCTTGTAGTGTTATGGCAGAGGGGGAGGAGGAGGTGGTTGAATATTTAGAGCGTACTCTCTAACCGTACGAGAGAACGAGCAAAGGGTCCAAAGGATAGATTTTTCGGTGTGGAGTCTCCGAGGAGGGAAAAAAAGTATTCGTAATCAGGAAAGCTTGCATCGGGGCAAAAACGGGAGGGTGGGACAGTGATGGAGACGCGGCTTACGGAATCGAAAAGTCGAGTCCGAGAACACACGGTCGCACACAAACACAGAGCACACGAAGGTGGAGGGTAAGATTGGGTGGATGTGAAAAATCGCAAGCAAAAGTTTAATCAACAGGAAGATCTTCTTTCATGCTTCATTCGGTCGAATAATGGAGTGGTGATGGCGGAACGGAACACCAATAGTTTTTCCAACTATTTCACGAGTCCGGCAAGAGAGGATGTGGAGGTGGAGTGTGGATGCTTTGGGGCCTGGGGTACGAAAAAATGTGTAAGGATTGGATTGTAGGATCGGAGTGAGTAGCGGCTCTGCCCCGTGTACCAATCGCGGCCGTATTTGGCATAGTAAGGGGCGGACGGTGTGGGGGGGCAGGAAATCCCATCATTGTTTCTCATCCGTTAGTATCCACCCGTCCAGCGTCCCGGGAGGATCGGTGCGGCAGCAAGGCGAAAAGTTGTTCACTTGATTTAGTGTAAGTTATTTCCTTTGTTTGTTCCAGCCGAACGCACCACCGTAAGAGTTTTCACCGTTCTGATGTGTTTTTCCGTGCCAGTTTTTGCTGTTATTTTTTGCTCTGGTAGGAGGGAGTTGTCTTCTTATTAAGCTTAACTATTACTTTCTTAACTCTTTAGCTACCCTTGCTACTAACGAACGTCTTCATTTTTTTATATTATTTTGTGCGCCTTACTAGAAAAGCTTACTAAATTTGGTTTAAAAATTCTGCTCGCTAAAAGTCGATGGCAAATGAAATGGAAAACTTTCCACTCTACAAGCACCCGGAAGCTCCGGAACGGCAAGGGAAAGCGTACTCCATGAAGGTGACGCTCGACTATCATGTCCATCAGGTTTAACTTCTTTGCAAACTCGACTTGAAGTTAGCGCCGTGTTTCTACGCGAGCGGCGGTACCCTTTTACGATTGATCTTTGTTTTGCTGTATTAAAGCTTTGAGCGGGCCCCGAACCCAGTTGGGTTGCAAAGTGAGTTCGTAAACATCCCTCCGCAACAGTCAGTGTATTTTGCACGCGCAAAACTTATCTTTAACACTTTTATTCTTCGAACTGTTGTTGCTGGACGGAAAGTTGTTTTAAAGTGGACATTCGGTTGTTTTGCAGTTGCTGGTTTTTTTTTTACCAGAACTGCTGCCTTAAAGCAAATCGTAAACCATGTTACACTGTCAGTAAACATCCTCAGGCAAAGATGGATGGTTTGCTGTGGGACCGAAATCCATTATATCCCCCTTTATTTGCCTGCGGTGATGGTTCGTGTTGTCTGGTGTAAGTTTGGCGAAGGGACTTGCAAGAAGCGACTGCAGAACAGGAGAAGGCGCACAAACAGAACAGGAAAACAAACTTACTGACAGCCAATCATTAACGTTGGGTTGGGAAAATGCGTTCGGCACGTGCCTTCCAGTGGTTCTAGTTTCGGAGCATCGGATGGCTCGGACCATTAATCAATGCGAGAAGACAAATTCGGAAGCGTGGTGGCGTAATTCAATACTTGTTTTTTGGGAAAAGACATTGGAGGTTGTGTGCTTTTAGAAAAACAAACTAGCCTTTCTTTGCAATTGTGTTCTTTTTACGGACGATGGATTTAAAATAAATTATCGAGACAAAGTTACTATTGACTTTTGATCAAGTGAACGATTGTTGAGGAATACCATTTTTTAGTTTTAAATTGGTGTCATTATCTGTTGCTGGATCTGTTCAACGTAATCTATCTTCAATTTAATTCGGTTTTGAAGTGGAACTGGGAATTTCCTCCACTACCCAAACTCGATGAGGGATGAGGTCCTCAGATATGTCGAATTAATTATTAGAATAAAAGCTCGGCCCACCCTTATTCATGTTTATGTTTGAAATCCACGTTGTCCTCTTCTTCTTTTGAGTTGGTGCGAGAATCACTGTAAGCGAGGCTCGAATCATCGCTTTACGAATTTATTTAATAACATGTTATCAACATGTTCACCTAAAAGGCACTCGTGAGTGTACATCTTACATCGAATGTTCAAAAAGTTGATTTCCCTGCGCTCCAAAACTGCTCGTTGATTTACAAAAGTGTTAGGAAAAATGAAATTTTGGTCGTAATCGATTCCGACTAGCTTCGAAGTTTTCTGGAATTGGTTCCGAAAGCGGCTCCGAAATCGGCTCCAGAATTAGCTCCGGAATTAGCTCCATAATCGATTTTGGAGAGCTCTATGAGTATAGACGATTGAGTCCTATGCAGTATATCGATTGTATCGATAGTCGATAGGATCAAAATGATCTTTTAAACATTTCACCCTAATAGAGATTCCGGAAATAATTCTGCTTCTAAAACTTCTGATTTTAATTCTTATTCTCATTCCGGAGTCAATTCCAATTCCTGAGTAAATTGTAATTCCGACTACGAACTCCCAACACTATTTTACAATGCATTTTAAAACTCCACATGATTTCATATTTGATCATTATGGTTAGTCTATATATCATTTCAACCAGATACGATGTATTGCTACACATTGCTTATCATGTACCAAAATAAACCACCTTTAAGTTTGTCTGCACGTGGAGGCTCACATGTACGTACAAATTATAATTACTTTTACTTCCAATATCAACAACATATCATCAACTTCAGTCTTGCTGTTTTGATGAAATGTATCCTCAACACAAGATAAGGCATGGAGCGAATCTGTCCAAACGGTTCAGCGAGCTGCCTCGAAGTTGGTAGGCTTTCCCTCCCCCTTACTGTCTTCACCAGACAGCTAACCGTTTACCGCTGATCCGCTTGTAACATGATCTTCTTTAGCAATTTATACCACACGACAAAGCGTGTATAATGTGTGTCTTTTATCTTAGGAACGAGATAAAAAACTCCCTTCAGTACATGGCGAAAGGTATCACAAATCTTTCTTTTTGCTTACAACACGCCCGGAACAGCGCACAGCTACTTACTGGCAAAGAAGATTTGTGCGATTTCTTCCCATACCACTTGTGGTGCCTGTTTTTTTTGTTGTTGTTGCTCTTGTTTGCTTGCTACTGTGTTTGCGCGAGTTTCTTGACGAAAAGGACAAAACCACATATGTGAAGATGTAAATTTTTTAAGCTGCCGATGAAGGTATGAAATTTAAATACCGTCTCGAATTTGCAGCACATCAAAGCGCCCAAAACTCCCTTGTCTGAGTAGTGCCGCTGCTTTTCCACCTGTTTTTTTTTTTCTGGTCCTCCAAGTTTTCGGTAAAAAGGAAATCCTTGAGGTGGTGTACGACATTACCGTACGCGCGAGTACGCTTTTCCGTTTTTTTTTCAGATCTTTTCTCTGTGCGGCGGCAGTGAGCATGCGGAAGATCATGCGATGCATCACGCAGACAGACTCACGAGTGCTCCTCTCGGTAGCCCCAGGGAGGGCAAACATAATTTATTGTGCCGCAATTTTGTTACACACTTTTGTAAACACACAAGCGCACACACACCGTTAGTCACACGCGTACGCGCGGTTTTCGTCGCATTCCATCGCTTAATCGCAGACATGCGGTTAAGGATCGTGGCGAGCTTCTTCGGAGCACACCATGGCCCGCGGGGGCTACATACTTTTCGTGCGTTTTTTATTTGCTCATTACTGTAGTTTACCTTACACGACCTTTTCTAGGACTCGCGTTTCCGCGATTCTATGTCGAAGCAGTCGAGGCACATATCACGCAAACACACAGGTCCACCGAACCAGAGCGAATCTTTCCTACTCGTGCAATAGAACAATAGAATAAGCAACTTTTTTTTTACAAAATATAAAGCCTGCCCGCCTAGTAGCATCTTGAACGCGTCGCTGTGTTTGCCTTGTGCCAGTTGGTCTCCCATTTTGCTCCAGTTTTGCCGTACGACGCCGCTTTACTTCTTACTTTCTTGGAGTGCGCCGCTACCCGCTACTTATAATAGCATCATATCTTTTCCACCATGGCGCACCGAAACCGTGCGAAAGTTCTGACGAGAAGAAGTTGAGCTGAAGGAAAAGTTTTGCTTTCCAACATCACATTTTACCTGAGCTTCTCCTCACTGATGGTTCAATGTTTGTGCCGGTGCCTTGTGCACTCGTCGACGTACGCCGTACCGGGAAGCTGGAACATGAGGTTTCACCTTTATCGTGTGTGTGTGTGTGTGCAGGAACAATAATTTTTACCGGTAACATGGAAAATAAAAACTCATCCGTTTGGTGTTACACGGTATGTGCTTTTCCACCCTCTTTCTCTAGTAGGATGTGGAAATGGAGGTGGTTAATGAAAAATTTATCAAAAAAAAAGGTCGTACAGATGGGTAAAAGTTGATGTATCATTCTACCAGCTAACGGTTTCTGGGAATGTGTGTGTTTGTGAGGGGTTTCCCTGTTTAAATTTATTTTACAGTCATTTTTCCATAATGCTAATATGAAACTTTTTCGCTTGAAGTTTGCTTCACCAATCGTATAATACTTCAGTGTATAGTACATTTGACATCATTGATTCGTAACCTTTCCCTGTCCTATTTTTAATTAACGATGAGTTTATTATTGTCGCGCGCGTTAATGTCACGAATGTCATGAATTCTGGTTTATTTATCATTGCCATACAGCATCAATTATGGGTCCGTTTGACTTTCCGTTGAATTGTTGCTTTTACACAGGAAAAATCAACATCAAATCCAACTCATGAAAGATGTATAAACTTCAAATTTTAACATGAATTTAAATCATCAAACATATTAATTATTCCTCGGAATATTACTTATTACAATGAAAACAACAATTAACTACGTTTTAATGTGTTCAATTTTCATCAAAACTGGTTATGGACCAATTCAATGAAGGGAAGAAAATAAGAAAAAAAAACCCTTAGACTCATAAAAGATCATTAAAATAACTTTATTTGATTTCAGGTCTCTTCCTTACTCCAAAAGCCATATTCCTTATATCCTTTTTATCTAACTTTCGTACGCTTCGTATTTCCATTTTAACGGTTACTGCACACCAATGGTAAAATGCATTCAATGCAACTGTGAATGGGATTGTAGCACATAATGAGCTGATTACAAAATGTCAGGTTATAAGGAGGCCTAGGAGAAGGACACGACTATTCAGATAAGTGGTACAATTGCAACAAACACAACTTGAAGGCTAGCTTAGTCTGCATTGGTTTAACATGAATGCGACGGTTATTAGGGGCCAACAAAAAGAGATAATAAACGCACGTACACACATTAGACTAAAAGGGGGAAAAACGTTTCTCATTCATTCATTCACTTTAATTATTCAAAAGAAAAGTTCACATTTTACGACTTTCAATCGAAAGTGCTCCTCCATTTTTTAACAAGACTTTCGTTTCAAGAGGGCATTTTTAAAGTTTTTCGTTTTGAGCTGCTTAAAACTAGCTGCAAACACACACACACACATACACACTAATGCCAGCTATCCATATCCCGGCTAGACCATTCCTCGACGGAGGCTTCCACTTGAAAATAGACATCAGGATGAAAACCCCGCTTGGGGGAGAACGCAATTCATAACAATATTTAGTGCACTTGGTGTGAGACCCTGGCGTGTGCCTTACATTGGTCTTTTGTAAGGGTACATTGTGTGTCGGTTGTTTTTGTTTCACCCTCACCATTACGCTTAGATTGATGTTTTTTGTTCTGCTAGTGCACTACTTCAGGTGGTTCTTTTTATAGCAGGGCTCACCTGGTGGTGTAGTATAAGCTCCCTACTCCGTCCGGGTATGAAGACGAACCCATTATATCCACCCGCGTGTTCTGTTCGCTTATTTTTTTGCTCCACCATTCCAACTCTTACAACTCTCGCTCTCTGCTCCGTCGTTCTTCGGTGCGCCTTTTTCGTGTACGGCACGCGAAGGTGCACTTGCTGCTCTAGAGATGATTGCAAGAAATTGGCCCCCAAGAGGCTGGAAGTGAGCGAGGCTGCTTGGGAAAAGTGGGGAAAAACTTACAAACCATCTTCTACTTTTCTTTGCAACACACGCCCCACGCCATTCTTGGCAATGTAAACCACGTCGATCGGTGATATTAAAAGTTACGCTTCAAGTTTACCTTGCTTCGGAGCACTGTAACGAGAGAACGTCGGGGTTACGGGAAAGCCACAGGAGATGAAGCTGACTGCTGTCATTGTCAGGCTGCTGTAGAGTTCACCGTGCACGCGCGGAGGGTAGAGTTGGAGCATTTGAAAAATAAAATATGGAACTTCCGCATTCCACCATCGTCCACCATCGGGCAATGGTTGCTGCTAGCAGTCCAGGCCGCCACCATCTCAATCTCACCTGACAGCTGTCCGATTTAGTTCGTGTGACTTTCGTACAAGCATATGATGGTTTTGGGTGCGCTTTTGCACCACAGTTCGAGGCACAGAGCCAACCCATTCCCAGGTGTCGCGCCAGGTGCCGGTGGTATCAGGTGCGCACAACCGTGCTACTACACAGCGCATAACGATGAGTTGGCGTGAATTGGCGTACCGATGTGTGTTGTGGTGTGCTGCGTGTGGTTTTGTGCCTTCGTGAGGGAGGTTTTTTTTAAAAGTATTATTTGAACGTATAAACCTTTGAATAAGCTGTTTTTTTTTTCTTCTTTTGGTTTCAATTTACCTCTCGTTCACTTTAAAGCCATCGAAGTCAATAATGGTGCGGTGCCGGTTTGCCCTGTTCTCTCTGTCCGCTTTGCAGGTGAACGTGAGCGTCGGCTGTGATTGGGTTTGGGGTGAAGTTTAATTTTCGCTTCGATTCGGCCAAATTGATGCTGGCGGGGCCCGAGTTTTATGGAGGCCGATAACTGTGCGTCTTGGAAGGGGTTGTTTTTTTTTCATTCGATTGCTCACATTACATCTTTCTTTCTGCTTATTAAGCGTGAACCAGTTTTCAAGCTGAGTCCGATGCAGCTGAGCTGGAGCACTTTCTTTTGGGGCTTTTTGGTGGCTTTTGTTGGCAATGGAGTGTGTAGGTAGGCAAGTACCCCCGATAGCCGTGATCGTCTAGTGGTTAGGACCCTACGTTGTGGCCGTAGTAACCCAGGTTCGAATCCTGGTCACGGCAGTGTGTTGTATTTCAGAAATGAAACGAAGAGCACTGTCACGGAATGGGGAGATTGTTTTTTTTTTTACAATATCAACATATTAACATGCTTGTTTAGCTAATTATATGAAATGTGACACTTATTGACTCAAATAGTTTCGCTTGCAATTTAAGGTTATTATCTTAAGCCATTGAAGACTTCAGGAATGTTTAATTTGTGATGATTAGATATTTGAGTCTTTTTAAAATGTCTCCAATTTTCAGAGGCTTTTAAATATTTTGCAAAATTTAATAATGAAATATCAATAACTACATATTTAAAGTTGATTTCCAACATTACCATTTATGAAAAAGAGGTATAAATTGAAAGAAAATCCATCTTTAAAGTGAGTTTATTGCAATGCTACGTTCGTTGCTTTAAAATAAATTAAAGAGTTTTTGCATTTTTCTTGCTACCTAGTATACAATTCATACCGAAAAGCGTAGCAAAAACCCGCAAAAACCCTCTACTGATATCGCTTTAAAGCGTGGTCAACTGCACTTTCCGCCCGCCCGCTAAAATAATGCATTTAAGCATATGCTTCCGGCTGATTACACAAATTCAAGTAGAGAGTGCACGGGACGACCTGACATATTTTTTGATTTGTTGATCTCGTTACGAGTGTGCCCCCTTTTTTTGCTGTATAATACCGTTCGTGTAAAGCAGCTCCATCCGCCGTTTGGAACACCCTACCCCGGGGTTAGTAACGCATCAGCCACTTCGTGCAGCCAAACATCATCATCAGAATGACTCTCTCTCCTGCCCTCTGCTACTGTGTGCTGCCCGCGTTTATGCACGTTTACATCACTCAATTAAGCTCTGGTGGCACTGCCATCAACCGGGATGGTACACACACACACCCAGATTTTACACTCCATTAAAAACATTGGATTGGATTTAATTTTTCACTCATCTTGCTTTGCTCTCTCCTGTCCTGCTCTATAGTGGTCGTTGGATGGGAGTTTATTAAGCCACGCTGCACTTCGTCATTTATTCATCCGTTGACCACCCGTTCTCGGAGTTGGGAGAGGTGATGCCTTCTGCCTGACCTGCCGTTGCTAAATGATTCGATTTTAATTCCGGTCCATCAAACGGTGCAATGGTCGGTGTGGCGTGGTAGGCGTGAAGGATGCGCCTATATCCTCGATAGCTTTTCACCAACCTTTTCATGTAAGAATGTTGGCCTTTCGATTCACTCGACCCGCGAGTCACCGATGCAGTGTGATGTGTTCATTGATGGGCAGACTTGTAAGCTTTTTGATCCTGTGTTTTGTGGTTTTTCAGTAAATTTAAATGTCATTACATATTGAATTGCCTCAAATCCTCCCTCTGGACTGTGAACTAAAGCTGTTTATTTATATTTGGTCCTTGTCGTTTTTGGTTGAGTGAATGTTTAACGACATTATATGAAATCAAGTGCCGTCATATGCCACTTCTGGGTCCTTCATTCCAAACCCTTTAAAATCACAAACAGCTTAATATAAACGCTGCTACGCTTCGTTTCCTGTACGTCGATAATATTCGATAAGCGAGCCTGTAATTGAATTGTTGATAGTGTCCCCCCCATTCTCTACTTGCCCACCGTATAATCACTGCTTTATCCCTTCACCAAGCAAAGTGAGATGCATTATTGCATTCATACTCTGCATCACGGCTCGTTAAGCTGAAAGGCGAAAGGATGTCATAGCAGGGCGTGTATTATGTTCAGTGAACGTAGCTTTTTTTTTTCCTTCTACTGCACTATCCTGTATTTGTTTGTACACTTCATACGATGCTGGATGAAGTGGAGCAAATTATGTGTGGATCCCGCTTTAGGGACGTTTATGCTGGTACCGGCGTTTACTCCCGCATGATCGGACACGTTTCAAAGTGGAGTTGGAAGCAAATAAAGGATCATCAATCTTTATTTCCCCTGCTAGCTGCTTGAATAAATACACAGCTTTGATTGCATGTTATAAGGCGTAGGCAAAAACCAGTTTAATATTGAAGTTTGTTCTGAAAATATACTATATTTATATCATGTCAATAAATAAGTGCTATTAATGGGCCCCTTTCCGTTTTTAGATCGAAGCCTGAAATTTTAGCCTGTCAGCCGTTGGCATTGTATAGCAGTTTTCAAGCAGCTATCAAAGTGGGTATAGTATACAGGTGGGCTTATCCCAAGGTGTATGTAATTAGAAGGCTGATTTTATCGCTCCTGTTTTGGAATGAAGATTTTAAGAATATTTTGTGTATTCGTCAAACTCCCAGACAGCTTGTTTGAGCAAAAGTTTTCACCCGTCCTGTCAAAAAGTTATGTTCAATTTTGGTTATAAAAAACATGCTATGGGACATCCCTGGACGTACATACACTTCGATTCTAGATTCCACCACCTGATCTCTTTAATGCACCTTGGGAAAAATGAAAACACCACTAAGTCAGACAGCCTCCTGTTAATTTACCCATTCGAGCAGTTTTGTGTCTGTCATAACAGTAATTTAAGAGCAATTTAGCGGTACGAAGTGTTGTCGTTTGTTGTTAATGAAAAGATATAAATAATAACTAAAAGAGTATTGTTTTAATGATCTTTTAGTGAAAGAAGACGTCGGCGGTGTGTTCAAAACTGTTAAATGTGAATAAAAAGCCGAGAAATTGCGTTTATTAGTGCTATTTGTGCATCACATTCTCTGGATGAAGCGGATGTTCAAGTCGAGTTTGCTAAAAAAAAATACATTGCAATCGTTTGTATAAGTTAAGGAAAATGATTGATAATAACCATTAAACTGTTATATAATATATATCGTGTTATTTATTAACAATTTGGCCGAAAAAATATAAATAAAATAAAATAAAATAGAGGAAGGAATAGGATCTGCCAAAACAGGTCGAATGGATAAATTAACGACTGCTAATTTACCATTAAATTACTCTTAAATTACCGGTAATTTAGCGGTAAGATAGGGGTAAATTAAGTGCTGTAAATTAAGATTTGTCTGAATGGGCACCTTGTTTTTGCAATTTTTTCGAGCAGGTACTCGAATCTTATTCTAGCTTTGAGGCTAAAATAATCCAGACTGAAAATTTTAGGCTAGTTTTGTTGTGTATGGTGTTGTATGGAGTGTTTACATGATTTGAGCCTCCAACTGTCAACTTCTATACAACATAGCTGGCTAGAATCGTGAAGGGCCGTAATATCAGTAAACTCATGCATCAATAAAGTTTAATAAAGCTTTCACCAAACAGCACACAATTTAATATAGTCGTTTGTACAGTCCAGTCCTTACGGCTTTATCGTCTCTGTACCTCTCTGCCTTAATCGCCATTTCGAAAGAGTTACCATAATGGAGGGAGAGCACTGCGTTAGATAGACGGCGTCATAGTAGGTTGTGTCCACCCTTTTGGTACGCATCTTGATAAATGCAGCTGCTCACTTATTGCTATTGCTCTTCCGCTCAAGACGATGACACCACACGGAAGCAAATGGGTTGTGCCTTCGCTCTCCCCCTCCTGGTGCGAGTGTGTTTAGTAAAATCTATATTTCATATTTTTGCCCCACCCTTTGCCACACCAACAACACTCAACTGTATGATGTACCGACATAAGAGATAGAGAGAGAGGACCATTTGTGGACGTTGTTGCTACGATAAATTCTTGGTCCTTTTTTTTTGTTGCTCTGTGGCAACCCGGTGTGAGCTGGCGGTACATGTTATTTCCTTTTCTTAAGCTGCCGGACATCGTTTGTCTTTTCTCTAGTGGTGAAGGTCTAGTGTGTGTGGCTCTGTTGCTCGATACGCAACATTACGGTGACAATAACACGCAAGCATTATAGCACAAAGCGCGCTGTGTGCTGGCAGTACAGTCCCATTCCCGAGACATGGATATGTAGCAACTCCTTGTGCCCTTTTTGGTCTGCCAGACGAGGCCCCTGCACGGGAACGCTTGGAAAGGCATGAGCTTTCTTTTTCAGCTCAAGACGTGTGTTTTGAAAAATGGTATGTTTTGCTGTACTTTTAAAGAGGAAAGGCGTTTGTTTCATCCGTTCTTAAAGCCTTTCGAAACGCGTTGTGTTTACCAATATTTCTTGGTGATAAATTTTAAAGAACTCAGTCCCAATTCCACCCGCAAAAAAAGGGTAAGATAACGTATTTCATTAAAAAATAAATTAAATCTTTAATACTCCCTGTGTCCTTCGTGAAACCTCTCTGCAGCATTAGCTAAGCTTCATTGTTCACTGCTGATCTTTTCTTCTGCACTTACGCTTAGTATTAAAATCCGTCAAATCATTTCGAGTACCTTTTTTTCTTGTACCAACCAACCATATCGACCGCACGAATGTCGTAACCTTGCCCGACGCAGCGGCCAACTAACTTCCTTCCGCCGGGTGTCAAGGAACCAAGAACAAGGGGGAAGAAAGAAAAAAAAAACCCACCGAGGGCACTTTCGATGCCCTTTTGCTGTGCGGGTGAGGTGTGATTAATTACGAACTACTTAATTAACATAAATCTACCTCTCCCCTTCCCTTCCCCCCTTGCAGCATTGCTGTGCAAATCCACTCAACCTTCTCGCCTAAGTGGCAAGCACTGTTTCCTTTGCCTTTTGCTCTGCAATATCATCATCATCTTGCTCTGCAATTTCTCCATCGTTTCCCCCTCGGCCAAAGTTCTAAGAGACATGAGGGGGAGAGTGGAAAATAAATATCACTTTTAGCTGCATCATCATCATCGCCTCAACAACCGGTCGACCTCGGTGGAGAAAATCATTGCCCCGATTGAGAGCTTGGCTGTGTGTGTGTGTGTGCGAGGTGTGTGAAAAGTGTGACCAAAGAAATCCCTCCCACCAGGGGGAGAATAGGAAGCAGCAGGAGCTTTGAAAGGGGTGGGGTGTAAAGTAGCGGTGGAAGCTTTTTAGTGTTGAAAAAAAGGCGACAACGCGCGAGCACTCAATTAGCATAATAATAAATCAAAACTTTCCCAATGACAAACACCCGCCAGGCCTCCAGTTCAGTGATGGCTGCTTTCCCAGGAGCATGCTGGTAGTTTTATAGTTTTTTTTTAAATATATAGAATAAACTTTTTCTTTCTCTATCGCTCCCCAAACGGGTGTCGAGAACAATTTTGTGTTGCCGTATCCCGTAAACTGTCCATGAAACGATGAGCAGTCATTAGAATGAATGAGCGCTGTGCTGTGCTCGTTCATGCTGACCAGCAACGGGAACGGGACCCCACCCTTCTTGGCCCGGTACATAAAAACCGTGCTTTATTACCGTGATGTATAACATGCACTTTTGTATTCAGCATTAATTTGCCAGCGCGTCCTTTGCAACAGTTTACGAGCGCGTGTTAACTATGCTTACCTTTTTTTTTGTTTTGTTTTGTTGCTACTCTGTTCACCGCTATCACGGCACAGAAATAGATTTAATGGGAGGATTTTATGGCGGCCCCGTTTGCGCGACATAATACTGATAGGCGCATGGTGTGTTGTACGTTTATTTTTGTTTATTTTTTGCTTTGTTTTAGAATTAACTTATTGGATTATTGGAACCATTTTATGACAATACATTTAATGGGTTTTGTTAATGGTGTGATTTGAGGGTGGTTGCTCGTAGAGAAAGTTTCCAGAGTTAGGGCTTACTTTTTTATGTATTATTGTGCTTTATGATTACACAAAAAAGGAATACTATAACGAAAGCCTCGCCCGAATGGCTGGACAGGTTAAAAAATAAAAGCACTTTAAGGAAGAATAGGTTTAAATGGAAATCAGATAGTAAGCAATACAAGGACCACAAATGAGACAAAAAGAAAATGTTTTTACGCCAACATTAAGGTAAGTGGGGAGAGAAATAACAAAGAAAGACAAAACAGCAAACAAACAAAGATAAAACTAGAAAAAAACAGAAAAATGAAATAAAAAAGAAAGAAAGGTGAAGATAGACAAAAGACACCAAAACAAGATATTGAATTAAAATAGTAAACTAGAAAGCGACAAAATGGGAGAAACTGAAAGAAAAACGATAAAAGACAAAAAGACACCTAAACAAAATATAATATCAAAATACTAAACTAGAAGAGGACAAAAAATTAAAAAAAAAAAACAGAAAAGATGAAGAAATACAAAAAGGCATCAATACAAAACAGTAAATCAATGAGTACAACAACAAAAAAGCGAACTAACGATAAGCACATGCACAAAGCAGATAAAGGGACATAAAAATAAGAAAAAAAAATAGATTAAATAGCATAAACCAAAATAAACGATGCTAGTAGGTATCGAAAGTATCAACACAAAATATTAAAGAAACATAAATATGTGTAAAAAGATTCAAGTAGAAAATGCAAAAAATGAAACAAAATCAAATGTAATTTGCAAACTTTAATCTCATGTTTTGCTTCAAGCGCAATATATCTTATTTAGAATTATAGAACTTCTTAGCAAATTTTCTATCCTTTTATTTTCTGTTCAGCCTGTAAAATATAAGCCTTAAATATTATGTACTTGTGATTGACCCAAAATCTGCTCTTTAATTCTGATTTCCCTTTTCGAAACTTCGACCGACCGTTGCTGTCCTTTCCCCGCCCAACCGTGTCCCTACTGTGGTTCACTCAAACGGTCAGCGGTTAGTAAAACGATCGTGAATGTATTTAGTGGTGCTTACGTTCCCGAATACAAATGAGAGCGCCCGGCATACACTCGCAGTACGCAGTTAATCTCGGCCAGGATTTATGAGACGCTTCCGCCCATATGAATTTTGCTCTCCGCGCACATCCTGCCGCGCCTGTGCCTGTGTTGCCGCCCTTCGTTGCCTGCGGGCAAGAATTATGGTCAACCCAATGGCCACGACCGGTTTCTCGGTGCTTGTTTTCGGTACGCTGGAGAGAGCACGGTGGTACGGTCGTGTGGCACTGTACACACAAGAACAAAACGACCAGTACTAGCTCTAGCCAGCAACTCCCCTTGTGGACGGAGCATTAGACCGTGAGCAAACAATGTTGACTTCCGTGCGTCGAGCTGTTGGGCCCAACACACGGCGGGTTCGCTGCGGCATTGAATCATATCCAGGCCGTTTTGGTGGGCAAGTACACGGGACATGCTGGATACGACGCCACACAAGGACATCGGAATCAGAGAATGGACATTTTAATACCTCCCGGACCTCTCTCTCTCTCCCCCCCGGAACGATGTAATTTTCAAACCCCGAAAGGAAAACTTCGACCTTGGAGCAGTTAAACGGAGGCACACACGAGAGCTTTGCTTGCGGGGTTTGATAAAAGACAGGCCCGAGGCCACATGTGCAAAAATAGGTATCGTGCTGAATTAATTGTGCATTTCTCGGTTCCCCTTGCCGACAAGGAACGCCAAGCTCGGACGACTAACATTCAACACGCGTCGTCCACGTGAACATGGCACGAAAGGACGAGCTATTCCATTCACGAAGATTAAACGCAAGCGCTTGAGCACTCGTGGTACCGTTACACCCGTCTCAAGACGGTTGTCTTTTGGCTGTCCGTACCGCAAAAGGGATGACAGCCGGAAAGTAATTTCGTGCGATGGAGGAAGGCCGGCGAAATTGTCATTAGTATGGGGCGGAAAATGGAGAATGTTCGTCCTCATCTGCATACATCTTCTTCGCTGCTTGCGCTGCCCCCCCGAAAACGGGCCTAAAGTTTCGGGCCTTAAAATACGAACTGACCATACGAATGAAGATTAATATGTTCTGTGTCCTGTCGGGTGGATTGGGTGGGTGGGAAAACTGGGCACAAGGATAGAGACGTTTGATATAAATCATATCCGAACCACTCTCTCTCTCGCTCGGCTGGGCGCACTGCAGTTGATAAAGGCGATAAGGCAATGGCAATGGTGAATTATTGTGTCAAAAGCACAAACACCACCTATCCCAACCGTCGGGTAGAGATTTTTTTTCTCCACGCCCCAAACGTGGGGCAGCCCACCCGTAATTGCAATCGGAGAAATGGAAATTTTTATTAAAAATGAGCTTTTTTTACTTTTTTGGAGGATGGATTGAAGATAAATTGATGAAGAGAGTGCTGTGGGCATTTTTCGAGTGCTTTTTTGTACTTTTACACAAGTGTTTTGTAATAAAAGTGTATAAATCACTCCCATGATACATCAAATAGGAAAAAAGTACACACAAGCGTTTGAAAGGTGTCAAGGAAAGCTCATTGAAAAAGCTAAATAAAGGCAATAATCACTGATTGGATAACACTTAATTGTGAACAACATATAATTACTGCTAATGTTGTGTGGAGATAGTTGATAGATTGAATGATTAAATGGCAAAAGAGGCGTCTGGCTGTATTTGTCGATTCGTTTTAAACCCCCTCTATACAACAAATGACGTGTTTGTGGCCACCTATTTGTGGTTGACGGGCTGTATTTGCGGTTTTCCTGTTGTTTGATACAAAAAACTATCATATCCATCACCATAATGCAGTGTAAATCAGTCAACTTAATTAAATATCTAATAATTTACTGTTTTCTCTCTCTCTCTCTTTCTCTCTCCCTCTCTCCCCACTCAAAGGTACAAAGTGGAAGTGGCCGGCAAAAGCCTGCCGGTGCTAACCAACCAGGACAAGGGCCGGTACGGCGTGATCGTGTTCGAAAACCTGGACAAGTATCTCAACATGGACAACTGGAACCGGCAGCTGCTGGACAAGTACTGCCGGGACTATTCCGTCGGCATCATCGGGTTCGTGAGCCCGAGCGAGGAAACGCTGGTCGGTGCCCAGCTGCGCGGCTTCCCGCTGTACGTGCACACGAACCTGCGGCTGCGGGACGCTAGCCTAAACCCTGGTTCGCCCGTCCTGCGGTTAACGCGCGCCGGCGATACGGCCTGGGGCCCGCTGCCCGGCAACGATTGGGCCATCTTCCAGCACAACCACAGCGGGTACGAGCCGCTCGAGTGGGCGCAAAAGAACGTAATGGACTATCCGACCGACGGGGTGGCTCAGCCACCGCTCGCGACCGTACTGCAGGATCACGGCCAGCTCGATGGCATCCAGCGGATACTGTTCGGGTCGGGGCTAAAGTTTTGGCTGCACCGGTTGCTGTTCCTAGACTCGCTGTCGTACCTCAGCCACGGACAGCTGAGCCTGAACCTGGAGCGACGCATCCTGATCGACATCGACGATATTTTCGTGGGCGAAAAGGGTACGCGCCTCAAGCCGGACGATGTGCACGCGCTGATTGCGACGCAGAACCGGATCGGCGAGATGGTCCCCGGGTTCCGGTTCAATCTGGGCTTCTCGGGCAAGTACTTCCACCACGGGACGCACGAGGAGAACCTGGGCGACGATATGCTGCTGCGCAACGTGGCCCAGTTCAACTGGTTCTCGCACATGTGGAACCACCAGCAGCCGCATCTGTACGAGAACGTGACGCAGCTAATGAACGACATGATGCTGAACAAGGACTTTGCGAAGGAGCACGGCATACCGACCGACTCGGGGTACTCCGTGTCACCGCACCATTCGGGCGTGTATCCGGCGCACGAGCTGCTCTACACCGCGTGGAAGAAGGTGTGGAACATTAAGGTCACCTCGACGGAAGAGTATCCCCATCTGCGGCCGGCCCGGCTGCGGCGTGGCTTTATCCACCGCAACATTATGGTGCTGCCCCGGCAAACGTGCGGACTGTTCACGCACACGATCTGCATCGACAGCTATCCGGGCGGGCGGGACAAGCTGGACGAATCGATCCGGGGCGGCGAACTGTTCCAGACGATCGTGTACAATCCGATCAACATCTTCATGACGCACATGTCCAACTACGGCAATGATCGGCTGGCGCTGTACACGTTCGAGTCGGTGATCAAGTTCCTGCGCTGCTGGACCAATCTGAAGCTTACGTCCGTGCCGCCGCTGCAGCTCGGCGAGCTGTACTTTAAGCTGCACCCGGAAGAGCGCGATCCGATCTGGGGCAATCCGGCGGACGATCCGCGCCATGCGAAAATCTGGGCGGGCAACAAGCGACGAACGACGCTGCCGAAGCTGCTCGGGCTGGGGCCGCAGAAGACGGGCTCGACCGCGTTCTACACGTTCCTGAGCATGCATCCGGCGGTGGCGAGCAATCTGCCGAACTCGGACACGTTCGAGGAGATTCAGTTTTTCAACGGCAACAACTACTACCGGGGGTTGGACTGGTATTTGAACTTTTTCCCGCTGCAACCGAACGATACGGACGATAAGTTTATGTTTGAAAAGTCGGCCACCTACTTCGACGGCGAGCTGGTGCCGAAGCGGGCCCACGCGCTGTTGCCCAAGGCGCAGCTGGTTACGATACTGATATCGCCCGCGAAACGAGCGTACTCGTGGTATCAGCACATTAAAGCGCACGGCGATCCGATCGCGAACAATTACAGCTTCTATCAGGTAGAGAAATGATATTGAGATTGGTTGTACCTTGCAGAATGCTAATTTCCTTTTTTGTTTTAAAATGTTTCAGGTCATAACTGCCTCGGAAGCGGAACCGAAGGCGCTGCGAGATTTGCGCAACCGCTGCCTCAACCCGGGCAAGTACGCCCAGCACCTGGAACGATGGCTCGCCTGCTACCCACCGCAGCAGCTGTACATCATCGACGGCGAGCAGCTCAAGACGAACCCGGTCACGGTGATGAACGATCTGCAGCGCTTCCTGAAGCTGCCACCGTTCGACTACAGCCGACATCTGCGCTTCGACAATAAGAAGGGTTTCTACTGCCAGGTGGTGTCGGACAATCGGAACAAGTGTCTCGGCAAGTCGAAAGGTCGCCAGTATCCGCCGATGGACGATCGGAGTGCAAAAATGCTTCAAAAGTATGTGCGCTTAAGTTGTCAGTTTCATGAGAAGAGGATCGTGCATTACTAATACTTTTTGCTCTCTCTCACGCGCCCGTCCAGGTACTACCGCATTCACAACCAAGCGCTGGTGAAGCTGCTGAAGAAGCTTGGCTCGCGACCAATTCCCCAGTGGCTGAAGGAGGACCTATCGGTGACGTCTTAACGAACGTAGCGACACCGGCGTGACGACGCCTAAACGAGCGCATATACATACATATATTCCACTACTTTTTAGCGTAAAGCAGCTGTGTGCGGGTACTAAGCGGGTAAAGTGAGGTAGTGAATGTACAGTGGCAGCAGCACTAGTGAAAGCATAGTAACTGTACAGCTTTGTATAAAAAAAGTAGTATCGACGTTGGATCAATGCACTGCAGGAATGTTGTAAGATGTTATAATAGAGAGAGAGAGAGAGCTCTATTAAGTCAGTCAGTCAGTCAGTCAGTCAGAATGTTTCCCGCTGTCCATGAACCGCTGTGATGTGGAGAAAGATGTATCATATTTTACGTAGTATTACGTCGGTTCCTTCGTTTTTAGTCGTTGTGTGCGCATACGTGTGTTAGGTTAGCCTCATTAGGGGAAAGAGTACTGTTAAGAAGCTGCCGTTATTGGTTTTAAAGACATCGTGTTTCGGGTGAAAACGCATGTTTTTTTTTTTTTTTTATTTTGACTATCATTTCTTCGTCGGAGCAATGACGTATAAAACGGAGCAAATTATTAACTATATTTTAGAGAAGAAAAAAATACCTCAATCTGTTCCAATCTTCGACAATAGCAACCAGCAGCTGCTAGCGTGTGTATTTAAACTGTTTGAGTTTAGTCACTGTGTCACTACAGAACCCTTATTTGGAACTGAACAGCTCTAGCACCAAACGAAGCTCTAAAACAAGTGCAGAACCAGTACGCAGTGCGCGGTGATGCGGCCATCCTAGCCATATAAGTATGTAAGTGATATTATATTTTGCTACTGTATCGTTTGTTTTAACTCTTTGGTTTAACACTCCACTCGTTAGTACAACAAGGGCAGAAGATTGTGTTACGCGACAGTTGAAAGTTGACTAATTATTTGTATGCATATCGAAGGCCACTAATTCGTTTAAACAAAGGTTTAATTTAATCGTAAACGAAAACAAACACCTCATAGTTTATCAATCAATAAGCAAAACAGAAATAGACAGAGAGAGAGCGAGAGAAAGTGAAAGCAGGAATCTACAACAGCCAATACAATACACAATGATGTAATGCCAGTACTTATAGCGAGGTAAGGTAAAGTTGCATTGTGTTTGTTGGTGGTTTGTTTTTTTTTTCTTTCTTTTGATTTTCATGATTCACACACAAATGGTACTTAAATTCTTTTTTTTTATGAATCATGAATAAATTTACATCAGTTATGTTTTTCCCTTTTTTTCCTTTCTTAATTTTGCCACACTGTAAGCAATGCGCGATAATTGGAGCCGCTTTTCCGGAAGCGATAAGTGTAAGGTGGGACAAAACTGTTCAATTATCGTTAGAGAAGAGTGTGTGAGCGATTCTGCGTTCGTAGGGTATAGATACAAAGCATACCAAAAACAAAACAAAACAGTGGGAAAACAAAAAGAAACGATACACCCCCCAAACTAAAGCAAATTACAAATCGAAATTCGAAAGCAAATTATTAACATATCGAGAAACGGAATGAAATAATGGGGAAGGGAGTACAAGAAACAAACAATAAGGTAGCGATGCTAAAGTGAGTTCAAATAGAACCTGGAAAATGGGGAATTATAGAAGTACTGTAAAAACTGGATGTTTTTTCCGTTAAATAATAAAAAAAGATCACTCACAATTGCCGGCAGCTCAAGAAAATAAATCGAAAAGAAGTGAAATATTTATTTCTCCTAAAAACGTTACAAATAAATGCAAGAAATACAGCATACAGAGAGAGAGAGAGAGAGAGTAGAGAGCTTTAGCCGTTCGTCAGTCACCTTATTCCCAGACGCGTTTCTTGGTGCAAATACAATAATTGCAAGCGTTTGTATGTAAAGCGGTACGAAAATTACGCTGTACTTGTGCTCGCCATCACGAGCGGTTCAGTGTGCCAGCGTGCCACCATGTAAAGTACTAGATAGGATCAAAATGAAGTGAGAGGAACGTTTGCAGCCTACAAAGGGTGATATTTCGTTCAAACAAGAAGGAGAGACAGAGAAAGCTAGAAATAGGAAGCAAACGCTTTGGATTAAATAAAACGAGATGCAGCTAAAAATCAACATCAGATCAGTGTGAGGGCGCTTATTAATGCACCGTGAAATAATGTAAGTTACAAAAGCAAAAACAAACCGTGTACATACATAGGGCATTATCTCTGAATTGAAAATCCCGACACCAACAGGAAGCAATGTGTGCATATACGATGTGTAAGATATCGGCCTCGGCCAAACAAAACAGGTCGTTTCGCTTTGCTGGTCTAGAGAAATGCCGAGAAATGGTGAACCAGATGTGCAGCTGTAGTGTGTAATAAAGCCCAAAACAAAACCATCATCTTACTTGCGAGAAACTCTGTGCCCAGAAGTGGTCGAAAAAACAAGAAAAGAGTAGCAAATCATTATTACATTGTTTTCTCAATACCGACTAACAATGCAATAAAACTCGTGTCACACTATCCCGTCGCTGTCGATTCCATGGGACAAAAAGGCATCAATGCAAATGACGCAAGTGGTTGGTGTGTTTAATTCAAGTTGAAAGAAATTATTTTCGTTTGCTTTAATTTTGAGTTAAGGAAGTAGTTAATTGTTCAATTTTACTTTTAAGTTACTGAATGTCTGAATCAGTTTAGAGTTTTGATAACAGGATTTCCCACGATGTATTGGTTGGTTCCCATCAATTTTTGGTGGCTTCCCATATTTTTTTGGTGCGTTCCCACGATTTTTTGACCGTTTCCCAGAATTTTTTGATCAATCGGAAAATACCAATAAATTATGAGAACGAACCAAAAATCTATGGGATTCGATAAAAAAATCGTGGGAACGCACCAAAAAATCATGGGAACTGACCAATAAATCGTGGGAAATCCTGTAATTCTACTTTCCCCAAGCATTGCCGTTATTGTATAACTGAATGGAAGGTGCAACACTACGAAACATAAATTCGTGTATAACTTTGAAATGTTCGTCGGAAATGTTTGAAACACCTTAAGAAATATTTCAATTCCCTAACAATAAATTTAAAACTAACCGTTTTCTAACCGTAATCGATATCTTGCGTTCAATGCTGCAGGATGCAGGTTGTTTTCGAATTCCCGGTTCCACCGGGCTGATTTTCGAAAATACTTTTCGTTTCACTGAATTCTTATAACATTCTTATAATACTTGTGATTTGGAAATAGATGATTAATCGCGAATGAAGTCAACTGATTGTTGATTGTTAAATTACAGTTTGTATTAGAGGCGCTAATGGGCTAAATGATACTGATTATTTAAAGAGATTATTTTTTTAATGAAGTCCACGGCACCATTTTGTAATAGACAAAGACAATTATAAACCTATATTTATTGCACGTTTTTCTATTTGAACATCCACATTAAGGAATTTATTGCGGATTGTAAATTGACAAAATTATTGTTATGGTTTATAAGTCTCTTTAGGGACCTAATTGGGACAAGGCACAGTAGGATTTACACTTTTACAGGATTGTACATTAGGATTTACAAGCCCTGTTTGAAAATTCACAGTTTTGGAAATTTAGAAGGACTTAGTTTAGGTTTCGGTTTAGTTTAGGTCACCGAAACAACGTTATACTTAAGGTAACCTGCTGTCGAAACAAGGATGGAGATCTGGATGGAGCTGTTGAAAAACATCTTGCAAAGTTTTAATATTGCTGTCCACATTGAAAACTGAGCCGGAAAACAGTGCACATAGTTCAAGTTTGTTAAGCAATTAAACATGGTATCATAGTTAACAAACATTAAAAACCAATTAAATTGAATTAAATTAAAGTAAATTACATACATTCAAAAACTAATGGTTTTCTTGATAAAATCAATGATAACAGTGAACATTGCACCACGCTGTACAGTCGTTTTCGGAGCTTAATGTGACTGTATGTATAGAGAGTTTTTGCTCATTTGCTCAAAAGCAATTAAAATGCAGAATAGTAACAATTTGTAAAAAGTGAGCCTTTTGTACCTATCGTTGCGTGCTTGTGCTACCAACGGTTTAACTTTTAAAACAAACCCACGTGCTATCCCCTGAACTTGTACGCAATTTTCCGAGTGTTCCGACTGGTATTGCGCGCAACCGTCGCCGGCTATCCGTCGGTTTGACGTTTCGCATGCGATCCGATACCATCACTACGCCGCAGCAGCCCCGGGAACCGTACGTTCCAGCATTGCGTATGCGCTCGAACAGGTGGAGTAAGCGAGCCGGCACGCACTGTATCGTATAGAACCTGTTCTACCCTGCCGCCTTACCATACGCGCCAAAGCGAGAAGAAAAAACCCGCTCACCGTTCTCGTCACGGCGCCTGTGAATATTCGCGCTCTCTCTCCCTCTCTCTCTCTCGCTCTCGCATCGGCAATGCGTGCAATCGAACATCGGCCTCGTGTGTTCGGGGAATTTTATTTAGCTATTCAGCTCCACCACGAACAGTTCGCGCTGCTGTGGCTGCCGTCTGTGCTGGGATCAAAAGCGGAAAGAAAAGTCGCACGCTCGGGCTGTGCCGTTGGGGTCGTGATTTTCCTTACTCGCAAACGAGAAAAAAACAGGCTCCGAGAGGTCTTTCATCATCCCCCGGCTGCGTCGTTCCTTCTGCGGTCTGTCCTTCCGGTAGTATTCCAGTGACGGTTTTTTTTTGCGGTCCCCTGGTCGACCCCTGGGGTCGGTTCCAGCAGCTGCACGGGCGTATGGTGTGCGTGCTGTGCGTGTGTGTGTGTGTGCGTGTGTGTGTGTGTGTAAAAACGAATGTCAAAATTTGCTGAAAATATACCCCCGCGTGTCTCTGCGCTCTTACCCCTCGTGACGGTTTCCTAATCATGTTGGGCGTATGTGTGTTTCGCCCGTACTTGTGAGTCATGTATGTGCGCTATCTCCACCGCCCTAAAACTCAGTGTGCTGTGTGCTAAGGGCTTAGCTTTGATTTTATTGTTGTCTGCGGTGGTGATTGCAAAAACATGTGTTGAGGTGTGCTCGGGGAAGAGGAGTAACAATGCCGGCACAATGCCGTCCCTGTCCGGGATGGAATGAAAAAAAGTAAAACAACGAAAATAGAAAACAACAAAGTAGGCCTCCACACCAGAAGAACATCATGTTCTTTTCTGTGGTGTGTGTGTGTGTGTATGGTAGGCCGCGACCAATGCATCTTCTCGTTCGGTAGAAGAAGGTCATGCTGTGTGTGTGTTGAATAGAGCAAAAGAAGAAGCGAAAAAACGAAACATCATCCCCCCTCTATTGAAAAAAAAATGAAGTGATCGCAACCCCCAACCCTTCGCCGGTATGGAAGAATGCTTTGTGACCGGTTTTTTGGCCTTGCAAGTGTGTGTAGTCTTCCATGTAGCAGCGAGAGCGGCCAGGCGTGTGCGATCATCGGCTAAACCAACCGAAAATAAAACAGCACACAAGATAGGGAGAAGATGCGATAGAGGAATGGTTCGCGACCGATCATCGTTGGCCCGCGCGTGTGTAGTCGTTTGTGCCGCCAGGAGAAGTTGCGTGTGCGTGAAGTCGCCAAATGTGTCCCTGATTTCCGGCTTGGCACACCTTAAGCTGTGTGTGTGTTGCATTTTTTGGGCAGAACCACCTTCGCCTGGAGCACGAAAGCGCGTGCGGTGCGTGTGGTGAGCAGTAGGCCGTGGCCGCCCCGCTAAGAGAAGCATTTGCCGAGCGATGCGAGAGTAAGAGAGTGAATGTGTGTCTTTTTTGTGTGAAAAACATGTTTTTTTTACATTATTTGTATTGAAGCAATATCCGGCCAACTGCTGCACTGCTATGCTGTATGTGGTGACCTCCATTAGTGTGTAAATATTATTACTACTACTGTGCTAATTAGTTACCTCTACGACAGTGGTGGATTCCGTTCAGTTCGGAAACAAAAAAAAACAATCCGAAACAGTGCCTACTGTGATGTTCCGGAACAAATAATCACAGTACAGCGGAGAAAGAGAGGGGGAGAGAGTGAAAGAAGGAGAGCGAAAGTGTGAGAGAGAGAAGGAGCACGCCCCTTGTTTTGTTGTTGTTTATCAATCAATCAAGCCGCATGAAGCTTTTTTTTCAGCTCGCCGTTCATCCAACGTTATCCAATTTGTGTGTTTTCTTTATCTCTCTTTGTTTATCTTTGTTAAAGCTCCGGCATTAAATGTGTGCGAGCGCGTGTGTTGAAATTTAAAGTGCAAGTGCAAATTTTAAAAAGTGCGTAGTGTGTGTGTTTGCTCCCGCGAGTTCACGTGTGTGTTTGTTCGGTGTGTGTGTGTGCATATTAACGGTGTTTAGCAGGATTCGACCTTCATCCGCCTGTTGCTGTACCGGCTGTTTAAAGTTCTTATCAAAGTGTGCGTGCGTGTGTGTCTGTTTATTTTTTTGTTAGTTTAATTTGTTGATTTTATTTCGCGAGCGCCAAGTGCATTACGGTTCAACACCGCCAGTAGCTTGCAAAAGAGAAGAGGAAAAGTTTTTTTTTGCAAAAGGTTGATTCGTTGTACGGCAACAATAATGGCAGTACCGAAGGCGGCCGGCAACGGGGCGTCCCTGCTCCGTTCCTGTCACATGCTGTTGGCGCGGGCCGAAGGACACAGGGGTGGTGGTGCCCTACTCAACAGCTTAGCTAGGAATCAATCGTGGAGGAAGGTAAGTGTCTTTTTAGAGTGTCTATTACATTTTGTATCGCAAAGTTCTTCTTATTCTTCTTATGGGCGGTTCATTGCCACGGTCAGGTCATAGGCCTATATATAGGCCTGCGAGATTTATTCAGTGCCATGCAGCTGGATAGTCAAGTCCTTGCTACGGGAAGACTGTCCATATGAGGCTGAACCCGAGACGCACATGTTGTTAAGCCGTGCAAGTTGACGATTGTACCACGAGACCGCCCAACGCATCTGTGTATTATAAAGCTAAAAATATGAACACTGATTTTGAGGATTTCTTTTTACAGACTTATCCACTGAAACTGAGTTTTTGAATAGTTTGATACATTGTTTCAAACTTTTTACTTGAATCATTCTGATAAGTCTTAATTATTATCTTCACGATGTATGATACAGTACCTAGTACTGGAGTACTAGAGTATACTTAATATGATCTAGTTAATTTGGTCCGGCAATGAAATTTTAATTGTTCCCTTTACTCTGAGGTGTACGTGGAAATTATTGGCTTCGACACTCAATTAAAATAGGGAACTAATGACGACCCATTTAATGGCCGGTCTATATAGTACTGTCGTCAACTCGTACGACTTAACAACATGCCCGTCATGGGTTCAGTCCCCAAATAGACCGTGCCGCCATACGTAGGACTGACTATCCTGCTATGGGGGGGAACCAATTAGTCACTGAAAGCCAAGCCCACAAGTGGGTACAGGCAGGCCTTGACCGACAACGGTTGTTGAGCCTTAGAAGAAGATGAAGAATGACCATACCATACCATACCAGTCCAGGACCTGATCACAAATCCATATCGAATCTGGAACCGATCAGGAACTCAAACCGCTCCTGAAACCGATCATGTACCCACACTGGTCCTGGAGGTTGATACTGCACCCATACCGGTGCTGGAACTGCTCATGAACTCCAACCGGTCCTGGAATCGGTTCTGGAACGGATACTGAATTTCTACCGTTCCTGGAACGAATTATAAACTCATACCGGTCCTGGAATACCTCTCAATTTCAAACAGTTTCTGTTCCTGTTCCGGATTCGGTTCGGATCTGGAACCTATACAGTTCCTATTTCGATCGAGTAAATATTTCTGCTGGCCGCTGCAGTACATGTGGAGCGTAAGCAATAGCGTAGGAATTTTGGAAAAATTGATACAGATGATATTAGCTAGGCAATAAGAAGCAATGGCTAAAAAACTCCAAAAGCTATGCAAAATGTAATAAAAAAAACTAACTCAGCACACATCATTAAACATACTAGAACTAATAGCTGCGCACCTTTTGATATTACCGCCCTGATGGTTAATCATAAAAGTGCACTAAGAAAAACTCATAATTGGAATAATGAGTTTTTGCATTTTCTGTAATATCATGGCAACAGAAAGAGTAGGATAATTACATTTCTTTCAATTAAAAACCCCATTAAAAATGCTGCTCAATTGTTTTGATCTCGAATTACAGCATTTTGCCGTATGCCATGAAAGGGTTTCCCTTTTTTTAGGCTTTCTAAATAATGTTTTTTGAATGTATCTAACAATTTGTAGATAGTTTTATAAATTTGTTTGGATTTTCCCACGGTTTATTTATTTATTTATTTATTTAAATCAAAGTTATCGGGCAGTATGCCTAAATAACTTAATGCTTACAGAGTACAAGTTTAAAGTATGGCCCTAGAACTAACTTGAATATGCTGACGCAGCTGACTAACGGATTGATTGAAATCTGCTGATAACCCTAACCTATTATACACATCAATCATTTTGAGCAGTGGATCATTGGCACCAAAACCAGTCGATTTAAAAGGGCTTCTTAGTAGCTCTCTACTTCTAAGACCTCTAGAGGGAGTAGAAAAGCAAATAAAATTTAAAATGTCAGGTGCATCAAAATCTCCAATTAATAATTTATGCATAAAAGTTATCTGAGCCGTAGTTCTCCTATGCTGTAAAGTCTCTAATCCAAATAGTAAACACCGAACATTATACGAAGGACGTGGAATTTGGTTTGACCAGGGAAGACGATGAAACATAACACGTGTGATTTTTTCTGAATTTTTTCAATTTTATCTATGTATGTGATTTGATGGGGACACCAAACTACACTGGCAAATTCCAGGATGGGACGGACTAAAGAACAGTATAATGTTTTTAAACTGAAATGATCTTTAAAGTCGGCCGAGACACGTAAGACAAATCCTAACAGTTAAAGAGCTTTTGTGACGATAGTTTGATAATGGCTAGATAAACTAAGCTTACTGTCTAAAATAACTCCTAAGTCCCGAACCTGAGAAAAACGTGGAACGCTGTCTTCATTGATTTTGTAGTTATAAATAAAAGGATTTTTTTTCTTTTAGAATGTTATACAACTACATTTGCTAACATTAAGTAACATTTCATTATTAAAACATCATGCAGAAAAATAGTTTAACGAGTCTTGTAACATTTCACAGTCGTCAGAATATTTAACAGGTAGGAACATTTTTAGATCGTCAGCATATAATAACAATTTAACATGAGGAATAGCAAACACGACATCGTTAATAAATATAATAAATAGTAAAGGTCCTAATATACTCCCTTGAGGAACACCAGATAAATTATGGAATGTGGCAGATAAACTAGTTGACGAACTAGACGAACCAACTAGAACTAGTTGGTTGATTATATTGACCGATACATTTAAATAAATCCCTGGAAACCCTGTATTCGGTTTAATTCACTTGTTTTTCCACTGTTAGTATTAATATAATAAATATTTACCAAAGATATCGCATCAACTCATGAAAAAAAAAAACATTATCTAGCCATGATCTCCGTTACGAAACCCCGCGCATTGTGGTTGACATTCCACCCTGCTCGATTTAATCGCACACTGTTTATCAAAATGCGTCAGCTGAGCTGGGCGGCACGGTGTGTCAGCTGAGTGCACTTGCCGTGATTCAACCACTACCCTAGGAGTGGCTGCCCGTAATCATCAACCCTTGATGATGTCATAGCTTAGGACAGTCTCTAGAAAAAAAAAGAAACATTCCGCTCCTCAAGCCCGTCTAGCCAAGTCGCGTGAACCGACGTGTCTCGATGCTATTGTTGCGGTCGTGTTTAAAAACAAAATTTTATAAACAAAGTTCTAAAATGACAAAGCGCCCGTTTCGTTTCTCATGCGCGCATACGGTGGTCGTGAAAACTTCCCCCACCGGGCTAGGCAGTCACCCACACACACAAATACTGGCGCTAGGCGGAAGAATATAACCTCGGTGCACAGTGAAACGATGAAAACTGAGATGTCAAGAGGTTCGTTTTACCAAAGCGCGGCAGTTAAAGAAACAACAGCAACAGCAACCAACACAACATGACATCTTTTCGGTCTTAAATTGCGAAAGACGACACCAACACCGCCGACGGAGGTTTGTGTGCCGTTTAACGAGCACACGCAGAGGGCCGCCGCCGAGGCTTAAAAGAAGGTGAAGAGGACATTTGATCCATTTTCCATCTCATTCACATCCCGGTGTTGGTTGTTATTTCATTTCATTTCGTTGCTTCCTGCCCTTTCTGAATTGGAATCGGATTTCTTCGGCTGGGCCCGGGGCGTGAGACCTGCTGGCGGGGAAGACCTGGCGCGCGGGTACCTGTTGTGCCGTTTGTGCACGTCTTCCAATTGTGCGCCAGTAAACGAGCTCGCCGGTTTGCGAGCTGTTTCGGTGGGTTTGAAAATTACTGGTAGGTTATTATTAAATTCGGGGCCTACTGGGTGTAGTAGCGTACGCTTTCAACACCTGCCAGGACGTGATGGTAGAAGTTAATCTTGCGCGGAAAAGTGTTACAAAGTTGGCAACATGGATGATTGTAATATGGCTTAACGTATGAAGTTGTCCGCATGTAAAATAACTTGTTTAATTAGCATGTGATGAATTCATTAGATTGTGCGGGTCTTTTTTTGAAATACTACAGTGTTGGAATAGATAATCTTATGCACCTCAAACAACACTTACACTTCACCCAGAGGGAGAAACAGACCAACAAGTGTTTTAAAAATAGGACACACACACACATTTTCTTTAATTACAAACCGCACAGCCACATATGGGACTAGTACATCGTGTGTTTCTCGACCGTCGATTTTCTCTCATAAACATGTCTCTCGTTTTCCGGCTTGCGCTACGGACGCATATGCGGGTGTTTGGTAAACTTTACGGTTGTCTGTATCGTATCTAAAACCCACCAATCACCGGGAGAGAGCCAAAAACAAAAACTTTTCTTGCGCGCGCTACCGCGTTCATCCAGCAGCCGCGCTCCATGTTTACGTCAGGGAAATTAGCATTCCATCTGTCCGTTTCGCGTGGCCCCGGTAACAACCATCCCATGTTTTACGTTCTGCTGTGGCTTCCCCTTTTTGCTTATTTTTTTTGTGCAAAAGGTAATGGAATTTGAAAGGAAATATTTCTCCCACGCGCCTCAAACAACGTTGGTGGGAGGGGGAGGGCTTACTTTTCCTCTATTTGAGTGACATTTTGAAAGTGAGTGTTTTTGTTTTAAGGTTCGTTTTTTTAATGTCTATTTTTGTTGGTCGTTTCGCTTGTCATTGATAATACAAAACGAGGGTTTTAACATAATGCACCTGTGGAATGAGTTTTGTTTTGGTATGGGGCTACTAATTTTAGCACACTGGTTGAAGTTCACAAGATGTCTTTTCAATTTGAAATTTTCTAAAATGCAGATAACATAGGTTACATTTAAGGATATCCTCTTTTTTGTTTATCCCACATTAGGCCTAAACTAATAATCAATGTCTTGATGGTGTACAGATATTCTATGATATCAAGGGGCTTGCACATCCAGCTTTTGTTCTTATCTCATCCACTCTGTGTACGAGCTAATAGGAGTTGCAGGAATATACAAGTGTAGAACCCAAATGTAAAACTCAAAATCTAAAAATCCTGATCAGACACTTATCGGGTCAAAATTGGTTGGTCGTGATATCGATATTTACAATTTTTTTATTTACTATGCTTCGATATTTATTTCGAGTTCTATACTTCAGACTCATTCTAGTCGAACGAAATAACCTACACAACTACATTAAAGCAGCTGCTCTCAACCAGCTTCAACAATGAGCTGTATCACATTTTGCATCACAATAACGTTGAGAATACAAACATCGTGCTCCAGTCAAGATCCAGATGTCTACTCAAGTGGAGATGGGTTCTGAACTCTGAATCAGATTGATGAAACTGAATCTCATTGATTGATTTTGATGAATCTCTAAAGATTCGTTAATCTCTGAAGTTTAATGAATCTTTGACGACCATCATGAGTCATGAATAATTAGAGATTAGACTTCAATCTATAGAGGCTAAAGAATAGTTTTAGTTTCTAAGTCTATAGAGAGATTCATGAGTTAAATCAGATACATATATCTTCTGAGAATCATAAATATTCTGAGATTATTCAATGACTTAAAAATCATACATTTCTGATCTTCAGAGATTATTGAATCTTCAGAAATTCATGAATCATCAGAGATTCACTAATCTTTGGAGGTTCATGCACCTTTATGGATCATCCATTTTTAAGGGTTTATGAATCTTTGGAGATTCATGAATGTTTGGAGAATTTTGATTTTTTAAAGATTCTCAGAGATTATCAGGAATGCACAATTCTTTGGAGGTCCATGAACCTTTATGGGTCATAATTCTTTTAGGGTGCATGAATCTTTGGAGATACATGTACATTTCCAGATTCATGAATCAGATTCGAGATTCAAGCAAAATCCGGCAGAATTTTCATTTAGTGAGTGAAATGTTTATCTAACACAATGCACCTGGCACAAGTAAGAACTCGTACCCGAGTCGAACCTTATCTAGCTCTAATCATTGCCGATCATATGCCATCCGACTGGAGAAGAAAATCGATTACCTACTGCCTCCGCTCAACGCATGCCAACATTGACAGGTTAAACATATTTGCACACTTGTCAGTACGCCAAGGTTGAATAAATAATAAAAAACACGTTTCACGCGCCTCAAATTGGATTCTCAACAGTGAAAGGAAATACAAAGATTTATTTTATATTTGCACATGAATATGCTTCTTATCAGTGTGTGCTGCACAAACCTTTACACACAGCGTGTGCCGAAATCGTACCATAATATGGTTGCGTAACTTGAATCGAAAGCCAAACATGTGCTCCCCCTGGTTATCTTCATGCGTGCTGCGTGTGTGTGTGTTTGGAGTGTTGTTGCTGTGGCCACTGCTCTGACAAGCATCATATGTTGGTCCTGTTTTTCATGCATTGGTGGCATGTTTTTTGTTGTTGTTGGGAGAGTGGCAGAGATTGGCTTTTATCAACGCACACATAGACGGGCGTCCCCGGTGAACGCATGGTCGGTGTTTGGATTCCAATCTATCGTTTGGCCCAGCTGCCCAGCGCCTGTGTCGGAAAGTAAATAAATCAAAAATCGACCTTTTTTTCGTGTGGCAACACCCAGCCGACCGGTTATCACGTTTAAACCCAACCCAAAAGGTTAGACATTTGTTTGCTCTAATTTCATGGCTGCTAATTCGTCTTCAAATTTATGGCGTGATGCGCTCTCCAGCTATAAATCTGCCCGCTAATCCGCTTGCGGCGAAAGGGAAATGCCGCCGAGCAGGTGTGATCGATACAACAATGCGTTTCGGATCCTGTGGCTTGAGAAAATACGTACGACTAGCAGAAAAAGGTACCCCGAAATGGTAGAAGCAATAAACAGTGACAGCTTTCGTTTATTCATAGTTCGTCCTTTATGTCGTCGGTAAATATCATAACCTTTCCCTATGACAAGTTGGTTATAGACAGGCCGCAGACTGAGTCTGTTGTTTCGAAATGGCGTCAACCGTCTGGGCGGGGCTGGGCCCCCCCCATATTGTTTACGGGTTGGTGCACCTGTCGATGCGGTTTTCTCATAATTTGCCCCGCCCGATCTGATGGGCGCCAATTGTAACGGAATGTGCAATTTTTGCTTCGCTCGCGGCTCTCTCTCTGTTGTGTGAATTCGATCGTCCTTAGTTTTATTGCCCCAGAAGTGACATTTTGGCAAGGTTGATTTTATCGGCTTTTCTCTGCTTCTGCTGCTGAGGGCCGGGTTTCTCACACTGTGCGCTAAAATGCTAGCAAAACAGTTCCGCCGAGGCTGTGTAGAATCCATTAGAAAGTCAAATAAAAACTCATGTCTTACTATTTGGAACGCTACCAATGTGTACCGATGGCATGGCAAGCGTGTTTGTTTTTCGTGGCATGCTTTTAAATGATGGTGAGGAAAAGTCACTCTCTCACACACACACAGCTTTCTTATAATCCGTGCCAGGAAAGAAAATTCCCCCCCTGAAGCAAAGCCTCTTCCAATAGGTTAAATAAAATGAAAACAGGAGTGAGGAATTTGCTGGATAAATCACTCATTGCTCGCTGCAGCACAAGAACCCTGAAAATGCTGCAGTGGCCCGGTTCTGTGCAGTGTGGAGCTCATCTTCACCGGCTCCATCTCGTTTCGTATATTGACCTAGAAGCTTGCACGGGTGGGCACGGGCGAGCAATCCTAAAATAGAGATCCGAGCAGGATTGGTTTCCGATGCAGATGGGGTTTCGTTGTTCGCAGCCGTTGGTTGGTTGGGCTTGGACGTTGGAATAGTTTTCGGAAATGGTAGAGCGATATATAGAGCGCTGCAGATCGAGGACCGAGAGCCCAATCCATCCGTCCGGTCAATAAGTCATAAATTATTCATACGAAACACGAAACACGGCGGCTCGGCTGCTCTCGAATGTCCGCTTGCGATGGAAAAAGCACTCCACCCGCAGTGTGGCATCGATTGATTCGTCGGAATTGTCCTAAATTTGTGTGGACCGGAGCACCTGAAAAAGGGGGCAAGGATTGGGGAAAGGTGGTAATGTGTTTTGTCGTAAATTCGACATGCAACCTCTAACCCCCAAACCTCGCTGTACCCTTAAAGGTGTGTCCTTTCGGCGTCGCTTTAACTGCAAGAGCTCGACGGACGGTTGCTTTTCGTGGTTGCTAGCGGCGGCGGGAGGGTCAACCTTGAGGTGAATTAGTGTCGATTGGTAAAATGGAAAATTGGACCATTTTGTACGTGTGTACGTGTGTGTGTGTGTGCCGGTACCATAAAATTGAACCCCAAATCAGGATGAAAATTGGTACTGAAATCGTTGTCTTTTTTGCTGTTTATCATGCGCTGCTCTCTCTCTCTCTCTCTGACTGACGTTTCCAAACCACCATTCAATTGGGATGGTAATGAGAAAAATGACACTACCGAGAAACACCACCAACCACCACCATTCTTCCCAGAGAATACATTCATTAATTTACCGGAACCTCGACACCGACAGAGCTGAGGTGCCATCAGGCAGGACTTCGACAGCGACAGCGAGACGTCGTATATTGAAATCGGAAAAGTCGATTACAAAACTGCGCTTCCGTGACGGCATGTGTGTGTGTGTGTGTATGAATGGGAAAATCAATTTCCTTTCGTTATTGTCGCGATTGCCGTTCAGGTGTCTCCCGTGGTGTCCGGGAGTTCATAGAAACGGAAACGATTGTGGTGAAAATATGAACAGCAGCGTGTGGCTGTTTCTGTTCTGTGGCGCGAGCTTTTGTAAATTGTTGCTTGTGCGCCACTGTGCCGGCATTATTACATTTACACTACCATTGGGATTGGGCCACACAAACACCACCCACACACCGGGAAAACGCATATGGCTCGTCAAAAGTAGCAAAAACCTGGCAGCATTTCTTTTTCCACGAAATATATACATATTTTGGTACCAAACGGCGGATGGTGGTGATGATCCTGGGTGGGTAGCGGGTGGCGTACGTTATTGGGACCGATGGCAAGGCCCAAAATGTGTGCGCTGCTGTGCCCGGCTTCCTCACTGTGTCGGGCATAATATTGGAGGAAATGACAGCGAATAAAAACAACTTTTTTCCTCCTCGTTTTCCTTTTTTGACCCACTAGATTCGATATTTGTTTGAGTTGTTTGGTTTATTTTTTTTTCGTTTGGTTTTTTTGTTGTCTTCCGTGATTATTAGGTACGCAGAAAAAGTTTCCCTATCCACCTACCGGGCAAATTTTGACACTTGCCATGGGAAGACTGGCGTCGTGTTTTTTCTCTTTTTTGTTCAGCGATTCAGTCAAATGTTTAGATGAAAAACGAAAAAAAAGAAGATCGCTCTCATAAATATTCATACGAGATCGGAATGGAGCGTTTTTTGTTGTTGGCTGCTCCTTCTTGTGCGCAATATTTGAAGAGGTAATGTTCTATTTTCGGTTTGATTGTTGATTTCATTTTTGGCGCTTCTAATGTCGATCGAAAAAAGCGAACCGTTTATAAGCTTAATTGAGAAAAAAAGTTATGTTTATCAAAACAGTGCTGCCAGTATGTTTCAACACATTCAAAATTTCGTTTGTACTGTTCTGTCGCCTAACGATCCCCTAAATAGATTTTCGTAAATAGAAAAAAATCATTAAATGTAACGTTTTTGATTATAAGGGCCCTTTCCGTTTTAAGTTCGTAGGCTGAAATTTCAGCCTCTGTCAGCTGTTTGCATTGTATAGCAGTTTTCGAGCAGCTATCAAAGTGCGTATAATATACAGGTGGGCTTATCCCAAGGTGTATGTGTTTAGAAGGCTGATTTTTATCGCTTCTGTTTCTGAAAGCAGATTTTAAGAGTGTTTTGTGTATTTGTCAGTCTACCAGAAAGCTTGTTTGAGCAGATTTTTTCACCCGTCCTGTGAAAAAGTGACGTTCAAATTTGGTTATAAAAAACATGCTTTGGGAACACCTGTATTACATACACTTTGATTCTAGATTCCACCACCTGATCTCTTTTATGTACCTTGAGATAAATGAAAACAAGATCTTGTTTTGCCTTTTTCGAGCAGGTACTCGAATCTAATTCTAGCTTTGAGGCTAGAATAATCAGAAAATTGAAGGCTAATTTTGTGTGTGGTTTTGTATGGAGTGTTGACATGATTCCAGCCTTCAACTGTCAAACTCGATTTAAAAAAGCTGACTAGAATCGTGAAAGGCCCCATGTTTTGAAATGTTGTAAGAGGAACAGGAATTTGAGTTTTATACCCTCAAACTTATAACTGATTAACGCTCAAATATGGCATGTCTGATTATCGTTTTATGATGTTTAATTAATTAATTGATTACCTACGCTTTACCTATTCATGAATGAAATTGATATGACATTTTCAATTCATTTTGTTATTTAAAACGCTGCGTTTTAATTTATTTGTTAGACACTACTACAAAAAACAAAACAGATTTATTTGTATGAGATAATGTATTGCATATTTATTTTTAATTTTATTTACACTTTTCTTTCGCATTTTCTGTAGACAATGCGGGCATTGGTGTACATACACCCGTAGCATAATTAGCTCAATGCATTAATAGACTCGGAGGGCCGACGGCAGCCGCCAAATTGATTGAATATTAATGAGCAGTTTATTTTCATTCTGCGCTCCGCTAGTGTATTGATTCGTCCGTGGTTCCCTTTTTCATATTGCAGCTGCAGCGCACTACTGCTGACTGACTGCACTAACGGTCGTTCGAATGGCGTCTGGGTATGGTGGCGAAGAAATGTTTTTTGCCAAAAAAATACGGTGTGTTCGGGGAGGTCAATGTGCATTTTTTTCGCGGTTCTTCTCCGCTACACCCTTCTGAACTGGGGGTTCATCCATTTTGAGCACGAGCGCGCTGGCTGCAGAAGAAACAGGGCAAGGTAATTTAATTCAGACCAATCAAAATGTACAATCGACGGTAGAGAAAAAAAAATATGATCAGTTTTATTTGCGTCCTCCGCGGGCTGCACCTCTCGAGTGGGCTGCATACTCTCGAGTGGGCTGCACACTGGAAGCGCTCCATTCTTCCCCTCTGGTGGAGTATCAGGGAGTATCAGGGCAAAAACTGATTTATTGAAGCACAGAACATTGGATTGGATTAGTGTATTTTTATTTACGTTGATGTACACATGTGTGCGAATGTTTCTTTCGGTGTTTTTATTATTGCAAACACGAATATGTTGTTCGCCAAATTGAATTTGCTGAATTGGCTGACTGCAATAAAAAAAAGGACTACTACTGATATCCAAGCGGTACAGGGGGGGTATAAGCAACAACTGCTCTCTCCCTATTCGTACGATCGTTGTCATCGCTGTGCGGCCGGAGATGCCACTGCCGGTAAATCGGAATATGCAAACTAGCAAAACATCAGTTAAAATAATAGTAAAAATAAAAAAAAAATACTGAACGAGAGCTTCATCGTCATCTTTGATTGCTGGCAGCGCGCACAACGTACGTACGTTCTCTCTTGCACACAAGACAACAAAGAACTGTTAGCTTGTCATGCTTCGAGTGATACGAGTGAGATGCGTTGTTATTTATCCCACATCCTGTGGCCCGTTGCTTCCTGACTTTGCTTGGCCCGATGGAGCATCATTCGTGCAGCGCTTGCAGTTTCGCTCGGGATGAAACAAGCCGGCTTTTTAGATACATTGGTGCCGGGGTGCGGTCGATAGAACACCCGCTTGCTCTGCTGCTCTGCTGACGCCTACTGCCAACAGCTCGGATGAAATGGATGTCTCGCCATCGCATCCACCACTTCCATGGATCATAAACTAGACTCATAATTGGGCTGTCAGTATCAACTGACGCTGCTGCTGCTACTGGTAAAGGTACAATGTTGTAGAAGAAAAATTACCCTCCTCACTGGGCGGATGTGGTCCTTTGTAATATTTTGTTAAAAAAAACACGTCACACTTTGTTTCATCGACGAGTAACGGATTTTAAATCTTTTTTTTTGTTTTTTTTTTTCTGTACTGTCGTGTAATACAGCTGGTTCAAAAGAT
This sequence comes from Anopheles gambiae, assembly GCF_943734735.2. Lineage (NCBI taxonomy): Eukaryota > Metazoa > Arthropoda > Insecta > Diptera > Culicidae > Anopheles > Anopheles gambiae. Next base: position 98,685,167 of record NC_064601.1, read on the forward strand.
GATAATGGACTAGATTTATAGAGGAATCTTTTCACATATTTATTTAGGTATTATTAGAGTGATGATGTTGCGACTGTTCTGCTATGGGAAAATAAATTAATTCACAGATATCTGGCTAAATCAATCCTAGTTTCACTGTAGTTGTAGCTTCAAATCAGAAAAGGAAGAATAAGCAGGGTAGCTTTGATTAATAAAACTGCGTGTTATTAAGCTATACATCGAATTTCCGAAACTTCCGACGGATTACGCATTATTTAAGCGTTATTTTTGACAGTAGACTAACATCCCGTCCTACAAGTCGTCATCATGGTAATATAGTCACCATAGCTCCTCGCTCTCTAAGTTTCGTGATACGTGTAGCCAAATCATGCAACAATCCGTTTTGTCTAAAATCTTTATACTGTTCAATAGTTCGTCCTTTACTTGATTTTGCATGCATTCTCTGATTTTCACAACGCAACTAATTAATCAGCGCACTAATTGAGGCTATTACGAAGAAAAGATACAAAACATAAGTACTTTCGTCTGCTTTGGTTTAGTCATTTTGATTGTCCTTCCTGCTGGACAAGAGGTTTATTGGTTAGACTGGAAACGCTGCAGTGTACAAGGATGACGGCCCAGTTTTTTTTTTTTTTTTTTTTTTTTTTTTGCATAACGCACTCGTTAGGATACTTAGAGCAAGACATTTTTAAAGAACAGATTTCAGAAATACATCATTTTGTGCAAATTATTGTATTATACAACAATCAATCTAGTCGACCTTAACATGATTTCTGATTAGCTTAAAAATTACTGTAGATATTGTTCTAGCCAGCGTTTTTGATATTTATCTTTATATCTTTATTTTATTAGTTCTGCTCGTCTCCTTGACGTTGGCACTAAATTATGACTTTAAATCACTTATTTTTTGTCTCTAAGGCAATCAAATGTTGACTGTAAGTCAATCACTTTATGTACATAATTTAACGTAAAGTCTGAAACTGTTTGTTCCAAAAGTACTGAATTTAAGTAAAGTAATTATTAATTACAATGATATAATTTCAAATATTGCATCTGCTATGCCAATTTTGGAAATTTCAATGGATTGAATAGTTGGCATTGTTTTAGTATTCTTTCGATTTTTTGCATTTGTTGATAGGTTAAAATCTTAATATCTATGCTATGTTATTCAGGATTAATTTTCCAGGCTCTATATGCTTAAACGAACATCTCAACTTTTACTTTTACATCTCAAAAGCTTTGTTTACATTCTCATTACGCTCCCATTTCACTTCTCATAATGCTTGTCATTCAGGATATCTTTCATCTAAGCAACACAATTAATTTGTTTGTCTGTCTGCCAAATAGGTACAGTTCAGATAGCATGCCAAAGTACCTAAACACTAAACATTCAAGCTTAAATTTAAACCTTTAATTTAAAAAAAAAAACAGAATAAAACACAATCATTCCTCGGTTTAGGTTGCTCGAAAAAAACTTTGAACCAACGCGACGATAACGGGCCCTTACGACGAGTGGAGAAGGTGAAAGATTCTATCGAAAGATTTTCGGGCTTTTTTCGCCATCGTTACGTTGGCAGTTGACGTACATTCTCTCTGACATTGCTTTGTGACCTAGGAGACACACACACACAGATATTTAGTTTGCTCTCCAATCTCTGATTCTTCTTGGAACCTTCAATGTTTGTAAAAAAAAGAAGTCAAGGGTTTTGGTGGCCATTGAATCGGTAACAACCTCCTCCCTCCCTATAATAAGATAGTTTTTCCCAGTGGGATACTTTAGAAAGCCATTTCTATTTTTTTGCCCTTTCACCGTTACGCCCTTTCGCCGAAATAACTCTTCAAACAATTTGAGCTTCAAAAATGTGCTCACCGTTCGTTGTGTATGAAAGCTGCGCGACCGGCCTGCTCTGGACGCTGGAGCCAAAAAGCGGAAACTCTTCCAACGAACACACATACTAACCCGGGGGGGAGGGTCACAAAAGTGTGTGTGCTCTCCCAAAGCATCCATCTATTCGCAACGTTCGCGTTCCATTTGGTTTCCATTTGGAATGTATGCCATTTTCCGTTTTTTTTGTTCTGGCGTAGCTTTAGTGGGCGCTAAGGACAAAGATATTACGGTTTCAAACCGATCGGTTGCTATGTTGTTGTACGCGCGCGTCACACGCCATTGGCCCCGCCGGGTGACACGTTTGCTGCTGGCAATCCCAAACCGCGTGGGGAGAGGAATAGAGTCTTTTCTTGCTTCTCCGGGGGCGCCCGGGGTCGTTTGTTTGACGCGGCACACTTCATTTCTAGTACCAAAAACGCTCTTCGGCCGGGGATTTCATTACCATAAAAGCAGAAGAGCCAGCAGAAGCAAAGATAATTCGAACCGGGCGGTGGCTCACTCACTCTATCTCTCTCTCTCTGTCTTGTTCTATTCCTATATGCTGCTGCAGTAGAGTGGTAGCAGCAATAGGAGGATAAAGCTTAAAGCTGCTGGCCGCTTTCGTTTGGCTCTGCGGTGTTTTCGCCCAGCTACGATGCCGAGCTGTGGGGATGGTGGGAAACTTGAGAGCTTTCGTCCTTGAGTTTGTTTGCCGAAGGTCCTTGACAGTGCAGACACCAAGTCTAGCAAGGATCGGTTTTATGGCTGGCAGCTGGTTTTGCAGCATGCAGCAGACAGCGAACCCTCTATGTGTGTTTGTGGCCACTCGCGCGCGCCACGTACCAACTTGGGCTGGTTTTCCTGCTGCCTGCTGCTGGTTGTCGTGATTTTGTGGCCCCCGCGCCTCTTTAATGGAGCATCGGGCGTGTTGATGATTATGATTAAAAATTAAACACTTTTGTAGCACGTTTTGGGCTGAAGGGCCCTTCCCAGTCGCCCTAAAAATGACTTCCTTTTTTGTGAAGTTTTTTTTCTAATTCCCGCTTTTCAGTAAATACCATCTTGAAGGATTCGGTCTCGTCCTCAATCCTGCTCCCTTCCCTTTTTTCCAGCATTGACTATTTACGCACCAGATTTATGGTGATAGATTTTTATCTTAATCCGAAAATGAAAGCAATTTCGCATGCGCTCGTTCACGTCGCTAAGCTCCATAAAAGCGAACGATGATGCTCGCCGCTCACCGGTTTTATGACGATTGGCAACGTTTTGTTTCGTCGCCGGTTGCGCGTTGCTGGTCGTAATCATGCGTTTACACCCACCGACGTACACTCGTACCCCAAACTCAGCTCATGATCAGATACCGAAAAGACGACCCTGTCGGTATGAAGGACACACAGAACAAAAAAACAAAGCGTACGAAAGCGTTCTTGACATTAGAAGACACAAAATCAGTACATTGACATAGTCGAGTATAGAATGGGTGTGGTACCCTTTTTCTTCTTCGGTTTTCTTAAATGTGATTGAAACAGACGGGCGCCAGAGCAGAGAATTCGAAAGAAGGAGTTTCTTTGAATTTTGGTTTTTATCATTCGGGGTTTTTCTTCATTTCGGGGAAGGATTTTCGGAGGCAGAAAAGGTTTTACGAGCGCCACATCGCTTGCCATAAAAGGTAAGCGTGTCGTAATAATAGCGCACAGACGAGCGCAAATCAAAAATGAAAGATAGCCAAGCGGCGGGTCTCAGGTGCTAAAACTGCGTCTAGCCAAAGGGAGACACTGCGACCGTGTCTTTATTCCGGACATTCGCATCATCTTGCCTGTAAGCGGGTCTTCGTTATAGCCTGGGCAGCTCTCGGATACACAGCTCCCCGAGGCTTAGTGCTTTGTTACTTTTTTCTTTCCTGCAAATCATCCAACACTTATCCGTCCGGTGTGCCCGCCTAGTCAGGCATTATTAGGGGCGACGAAACTCGCCGGCAAGAAGCTCCCCGACCGCTTGCTTTCTCTTCTGCCTTGCTTCCGCATGATGGTTCTTAAAAGGCGGGCAATTTATGGGAAATAATTTCCATCTCATTTGTTAACCGAGGCCGATACTGGGCTCTCGAGGGGGGGCTGTGTCACGGGCTTGGTGGGAAGGCTTTGGACAAGACGCCGCGTTTTGTCTTATTGTGTGTGCAAGCTGCTGTGTTGCTGTGTGTGTGTCGAGAAAGGAAATTTGTCCTTTGAATTCACTAATCCCTCCGTCTGCTGATTACAGTACGGGGGGAGGAGAGCACTTTGACTTTCGATGGTGATTTCTTAACGATGGGAAATTGATTTTTTTGTTCCTGCTGCTACTTCTAATGCTGCTTACGTTTTTTAAGTTCCTTTTTTGCGTCCTCTCAACCATCGAGCGGGTGTGAATAATTTGAAAGCGAGTTAATCGAAAAAGGAAACACTCACTGTGTGTAGCACGGCTTGAAGCATGAATAAACATGAAGAAGCTGTAGGATAATCGTACAATGAGCTTGAGTTGCTTAGAACAGTTTTGTACCGGGTGCCTATAGCGTTTCAAGCTAAGTAATATATTTTGAAAAGTATGTTGTGGTTATTGTTTTCTTTCATGAAGTACCAGGCTGCTCCATGTGAATTTTGCACCATCCTTGGTTTGGATGCTGTTTGCAGTAGAATTAGTTGTGGAAATATATTAATTGTGTACTGTGCGGTCAACGAATAAACGTAAGGTTTCGTAAGAGAATTGTATTTGGTTGCACGAAGTTTTTACACAATTTACGAGAATTTTAAGAATAAAGATTATGTCAAGGATTGTGAAATAATTTAAATCTTTATTTTATCGAAAAACTGAAGGTTCTATTTTGACCAAGTAATCATAAATTTTCGCTCTCGTGGTACCTTATTGCGCGTTTTCGTCAGAGACAGCATTAATTATTTTTAGAACAAAAATAAATCTTTACGCTTTTTCTGTTGAATTAATCCCCTAATTACCTTTTGCGCTGTGGCGGGGCACAGCTGATAAGCAGTGGCAATATTTATTTTAATAACTTTAGTAGAGCGTTTGTGCGACGGCAAAGTTACACACAACACCGACAGCGACGATCTTCCCATCGTTCCGAACGAACCGCCTTTGGTGTGGTGAAAGCTGTTCGGTTACGCGTAGTAAATTTCAATTCTTGTCCAATTAGCCCATGGAGAGGCCCCGTAATTGATGCTAAGTTTTGCTACCCAACACCACCTTCCGCAAATGGGTGGAGGCTTCGACGATCATTTGGTTCCGGTGGCTGGTGATTAAACTTTACACCAACACGCGTTGTTCCTTCTTTACCAGCGCAACCTTTTCCTTGGTTGAAACCTTGAGCAGGACTTCCGAATGGATTCATTTGATCAAACAACGCGAACCCCAACGCTGGCCGTGCGTGAGTGTAGTATAGCCCGTGTAGCCCGTGCCCCGTTCCTCAGCAATTGATATTCAAATATTTAAATTTATTCATTGCCCTTCAGGCGCAACTCGATCGACGCGGGATGTATCGGGTGGAGGCGCCGGCCAGGTAAAGCTGTTTTCTTTTGCTACAAAAGATTGCTACTTTTACCAATGCACAGTGGGCAACCGCCATACAAACGCCGGGATGAAAATCAATTCCTCGTGCTATTGCAATTTATCTTCATTCAATACAATTGCTCTTACTGTACAGGGTAGTCCTATACTAAAATCGTCAAGACAGCGAATAAAACTTAAAAATTATCGCTCACAACATTGCATTATTGCGTATCAGTTAACAGCATCAATAATAATTGTTAGGAATTGAAACGAAGGCGGAATAAGTTTCTGACTGAAAACGAATTTTAAAGTATTACGCACTAAAAAAGTTCTGTTTTTATGGTTTGTTTGGAAAAGAGCCGATTCCTATCTTACGACCTTTTTTAAACTGTTTTTCCTCTCTTCAGCTTTGTTTTCTGCTTGTTTGTTTCAAATGCCCGTTTTTGACAGGGAGTTGGATACTGGTGGTGTATGGCTCATGTAACAAATCGTCAAAATCGCTCGCGCTATTTTCAAGAAAAAGTTTAATAATTTTCGGGGTCGCAGATGGTCGCAGCTAATTTTAACGACAATGCGTAGGAAAATTGTTGATCTTTCCAATGATATACGACTCACGAGTGAAATCGAGTCGAATCATAAAAAAAATCACTCTCCAAAATAAAAATATCCAAAAATTCAGCAGTGATGTTTGGTTTTCAATCATTTATGAACTTTAAAGACAAGTTGTTGCAAAATATTAAGACATAACATCAAAGTATGACAAAAAACCTTTCCAACGACACATTGATTATCAAAATCTAACCATCATATACTAAAATATGATGGTTTACGTTCGGTCGAAAAATAGCTCAAAGTTGGGACAAAAAATCCAAAGTTTACACTTTGATGGCCTATATCTCAGTAAGTTTAAGATAAAAACGTGAAATATTTTGGTTTCAACTAAGTTTAAGTATCTATTTTAAGAAAATGATTATGGTGTAAACCTGCGATGAAGTTGGTTTTTCGATTTTTATACAGGCGTTTGCCCAATGTGCAATGGCGAGAGGATGCGTGATGCGTGTGGTGCCGCCAGGGCACGGGTAGTGTTTTCCAAGACGTAACTAAGGGGCCGTAAGAGGACGTAAAAGGGAAGCTTTTCCTTAGGCTTCGAGATAGAAGAGAGGAAGCGTGCTTTTGTTACGCTTTTCACTGTTTTCCTTCGAGAGCACGCACGGCGAAGAAGGGGTCTTTCAAACAGGAGGGTGTAAAATTTCATTTCAACCATTCAATCCCTAGGATAACGGGCCTGGCTGTGGCGCGTGTTTTGTAACCATTCTGGCGACCTTTTAAAGGACTTTTGCGAAACTACCCGGTGTCAGTGGTTTGAAGCGGTGTGTGGCGGTCATAGATTGTATTGGGGCTGCCTTTCAGCCGTACCGGCGAACTCGTTCGTTCCTGGGAACGTTCGCCGCGACGCTCATTTTCACTCATTTCATAGCCATCTAGATCAAAAATTAGAAAACCGTATAGATTTTGTACTGGCAAACCTAGTGATGCAACCCTGTTCACTCATGAGCGACGAATGTTTCTCGTCGAACGAGTTCGCCGGTACGGCTGTTTATGTTTTTGCTAATAGCCACAGGGCGCTGGGTAATTTAGTTGCTCTAAGCCATCGTACAAATCAGTTCAAAATAGGGGGAGTGTAAAGAGCCGGTTATAACCGGCCGGTTACCACCTTCCATTGATGAAAGGCTTACCTCTATGGTTTGCGCTGGAAGATGATGGATGTTTACCTTTGTGCCTGCAAAATATGCTCAAATTTCGGCGCAAATAGCCAAACTGGGGTCGATTTTGCGATGCGGTGGAAAATAATGAAAATATCTTGAGGGGGTGATTACGACGAAATGCTTTACAAACACGGATCCATGCGGCGGCGCACCGTGTGGCGCAAATGTTTAAGGTAAATTCTTGTCCAATGCTTTTGATTTATGAGCTGTCTTGCCTTATTGGCTTACTCGATTCTGGAGATCATGTGCAAGAGGGATGATTACGTTCTGCTTTTAATTATCACAAATTTATTGCTACTTTTTTTTTAAATAATTGTGGCGCAAAGTCTTATTACTATTGAATTTAATATAAAAGGACATCTCTAAAGCAGCAATGCTTGACAATGTGCCAAAATGTTTGCCTATAAGACAGCCATTTTTTACATTGCACATCATTTAATGTCTCTAAATGCCGGGCGACATTGTCCGTACATTTTGCCAAACAATTTGGAGCCGCTTCAGAAAATATGTTATTTTTTCATGTTTTTTTAAATTAAACTGGACTAGAAAAGTATTGTAATTGATAGGTGAATATGTTGTACAAGTATTTCAGCCATTTTCGAATCAATAAATGATGAAAATAATACTTTACTTTGAGATCACTACCATTCCCTCGATGATCAAAAAAGCATCCACCTGCCGACGCCATTTGCGCTAGTGAAAATTAAAATTACACTAACGAGTACGGGCAATGTCCCCCGGCCTTAAGGCATCATTTAATAACTAAAATTTTTTTTAAAAATTATATCCTAGTGTCTGAAACCACGTACTTCAACATTATTTAATTTGAGTCAAATAATTAATGATTCAATCGATAGAATTTAAAATATTAAAATGAGTATGCCTTGTTTGGAAGTTTTCATGGAGTAAAACAAAGTTTGCATGTACTTTCAGGCGTAAGCAATATCTACAGAATATGTTAATTTAATTTAATTTAAATTAATAAAACACAAAAAAAACAATCAATTTACAGTTTTTGTAGTGTTTTTGTGACGCTCAAATACCTCGTAAATCTATCACGATTCCTACAAGAGTAAGTTGACTCACGGACTTAGAGTAAACATTTGATGCATTAGAGTCAAATTTTAGCGGCAAATGCTGTGATTCAAACCCATAAACGAATACTGGTAATGAAAAATCGAACAGAAATCGTAATTTTTAGTTAAACTCCTTGCTTTTGATCCAATAAAATTTAAACTAAACTTGAATTTTCATAGATTAATTGGAATGATTAGGAAAATAATGTAGTTTGAGCTTTTGATTTCGCTTATTAGCCTGTCTCTAATCAGATAACAGATCTGGCTGGCGGCTATCCTTTACAGGTGGAACATTTTTCGCCTCGTTTTGATGTGGGCAAGAAAGGGAAAGAAGAGATTTATATCATGTCAAGCTCGATCCCCCCAAAAGCTCTGCACATGTCCTTTACCCTTGAAGTGGATTGATTTTTATCCTCTTCCTTCTTATGGATCTCATAAATCACCAATAGTGAAACCAAAAAAAAAACGGAGCTAGATTGTAAAATTCAATTTTGCACTGATCCGGGTGTGTATATTTTATTGACAGCTTCCGGGCCAGCTGCCGTGTCGTCGTCGTCGTTTCGGTTTGCAAATCCCCGGATACGTAACGTGATGTATGGTCGGTGGAAACGAATTTGCTGTTTTATAATATTAAACTCTTCATCAAACCCATGCATATGCTAGACTGCACCGAGAGCACCAGTAGAAGAAAGGAACCGACTTTTCATTCCTCATTTATACGATAAAACATTTTAATGAGCCATTTCAAGTGTGAAGCGAAACTTTTTACCAAAAAGGGAAGTTAAAATTTTAGTGAAATCTATTTGCTGTTTATGCTTTGGGGGGAAGCTGACAGTTGCTGCAACCAAGCAACATCTCTGTCGCTGAAAAGGTTTCGCCAGGATCGCACTCACTGTGGTGCATGTGTGTTTGTTTTTGTGTATTTCGTAGTAAATCCTTCCCTTTTCACACCCCTGCCGGTCTATCACAAGCTGATGGAAGCAGCATCGGTAACAACCATACTAAACCACCCGAAAAACTCGTGCCAACTTCTCTATGTGGGGCGATGGCGATTTCCTCGTCATTTTATGGCGCCGTTTTACTCACAATCATCATCCCCGGGCACACAGAGGGGGCAGCCCGGGCATATGTCGTCATTGTGAACCAACCGGAAGTGGTAATGTTTTGTGTGTGTGTGTGTGCTATCTTGCGTGGTAAAAGGGAATGGGATGCTTGTTTGCGCCTGTTGTTTTGTTGCTTCGGACGAAAATGAGCTGGTGGTAGTGGCTAAAATGGCGCTTGCTGAAGCGACGCCGATGCATACAAGGCGCTGGAAAGTCTGGCAAAATAGTTGTTTGAGTTGAAAAATTTGGCTCATATGATCCTTGACGCAGGGGGAGAGGGAAAATGGATGAGGGAATTTACACTCGTTGGTTGAACTGTAGAAAAAGCTAAACATTGGCTGAGGTTGATAAGAACATAAATAAAGTTGGTGGTGTTGTTTTTATGCTCAGCTGCTGTTGCTAGACTCTTCTTTTTTTTCTCACACGTTTAACCTTTTTGCCTTTAATCTTTGTTTTTCTGAAGAAAGCTGGCGTCAGGTTTCAAAATTCTTTGACATCTTCTACCGTTACAACGACGTCTTCTCCCTCCCCAATCTGCTTCGATGAAGGTTATCGGTTCGGTGCTTCGACCGTTGTACAACCGTTCCATGATTGATTACATACACACACACACATACCAATGAAGCTAGACACACCTTCACAGTAAACCGCTTTTTTTTCGTAGTGAGCCAGAAGTGTGAGAAATAAAGTGTTATTATCTAATCTGAAAGCAATATTTACGGTACGAGATTGATCGATAACTGTCAGCAGATGAAACGCAGATTGATAAGCATTTATCTCAACGCGATCGATATGATGGAGCCCTCGGGGATAGTGAGAGCATTATGTTTTTATTATTGATTGTTGTACAAGCACTTGACCACACACCACGGTGAAGAAGGACGGTGCGTTTGTTTACTTTTATAACGATCGATGATGGCCCTTGAGCACTGGCAGAGAGGATGCTATCAGTACAGCAGGAGCTCAAATCATGCATACATGAGTTTGTTGATGGCGACATTTCCCGTAATGGACACCGCTATGGATCGTATCACAATGACATAGGCTGTTAGGTTTTTTTTTATTTGATTCTCTGATTTTTATTTGTTTTATTGCTGTAGGAAGTTGGCAAATGAAGCTATTTGTTCTACGCTACCTTTAATCGTTGCTTGAAGTATAATCATGCAGTGTATAGTGTTGATGGATGGAGAGAGGATAAAATGCACCAAACGTTGATATTTTTATTCTACTCCAAATAACAAACGCTCTCTTCATTTGACTACTTTCATGTGTTTAACAATCAAAACCAGATTGTACCGTACCGATAAATGTGTGACTGATCCTATTACTACCAACCTTTATGTGCATTTTCTTGCGACGCTTTTCTGCTCTAAATGGATGCTTTTATGCGTATGAAGCAACCAACCGGAGGACGGTCTATTAACATAGACGGAAAAGCTCTATACACAAATTTCAAAGGGTACTACATCGATGTCGCCTTCCGAACGAAGCAGAAGATTGTTCTTCTTTCACTACACAGCATCATGCCGAAGCGCTATGAAAAAGGGCTCTCTTATGTTGTAAATTATTTTTTATTCCTTTCCTCCAAAGGAAGACTTAATTCCACGAAAGCGACAAAATATGGTTGAATGCGTTACACACACCACGTGCTTCTTCTACGCACAAGAAGCACGGTTTAAATAGCATCCTTGCGGCAACAGTCACGCATGAGAGAAAAGGCAGAAGGAAGAGAGAGAGACACACACGCACACATTTGCCCTTCCCCGTTTGACACGGAATTCTTTTACTGACCTTCCCCTGACTGTCGCTGTGCCCCGGGAGTGTAAGGAAAAGCGTGACTAGTTTTAATCATGATTACGCCCGGATTAGTGACCGTAATTTGTTTTATGCTTTCGCTTTCTCATGCACGTTCTTCCGGTAGTGTAGGGGGAACAGTAGTCGTCGTAGTAGTTTTCGGTGGTGTTGGTTGTGATGGGGACTGCGAAAGCGACCAGGAAGTCACACTAATGGCATACAATCGATGAAAAAGTCCTCTTCTGGCGTTGCCTTGGGAGGGATACCTTTTAGCAGCGTCACATATGCTGGGTGACTCAGAGATGAAGGAAGGAACACATCGTTACATCGATCGTAACTTTTGGTTGCTTTCGAAGGGTGGACTGCTCTCGCCGTAGAATGAAAGAAAAAATAGAAAATAATGGACAAATTAGAGGTTATTGGTTTGATTCAATGGTTGATTTCAGGGATTTTAGGCAATAATTGAAGAATGAAGAATATAGCATAGATAATAATTGGAAGAGCTCTTCTTGCAATATTTCCACTACATTTACACACTACAATGCATCTTTGGTCCAATCATGATGGCACCCGGAAAGGCATCATGATCGCACACTGTACCCTTCAATAAAAGCTTACTTCACATCTTACAGTTCGTGTGTTGCGTTACAAAACAGCTCTGGTGGTCAGACTTCTGCTCCTATCAAAAGGCGAAAGATGCTTTACGATTCACCAGTCGGTTGCCCGGTGCGCTAGTCTCGTAGGGATTGCCCTCATTTGTCTGTGTGTTGTTGCGTACGTCAATTTGGTGATGGCGCCAACGAAATACGACCGGGCGGGCATACTTGGGCGCAGACACCGTGAGTGTATCCTTCGCTGTTTGTGGACGCATATCCAAAAAAGAAAATGGGAAAAAGTCAAAAGACGGAACACAAATGTTGTTTACCGGGCGTGGGATGGGGGGAATATCATGCGGGTTATAGGGAGCCTATCGACTGGAAATTATTAGTCTCCATCTAAAAATACGCATACAAGGAAGGTATCGAAAAAGCAAACTATATTTATTTTGTTCAGATAGCTCTGATTAATTTAACATTTAGAACGCTTCACACACGCTTTGCACTCTATATTTAACATTACAAATGATTTAATTTATTCGGTATTTGTCATTTCCGAGCACGACGCAACTTTATGGTTTAGCTTTACTGCCTTTTCACAGAAAAAAGAATAACGCATTGAATTTCGTATGTGTGTGCCTGTTTTATGTGAGTGGATGATATGAACCTATTTTTAGCAGTATTTTTACTTCATTCTTATTTTAGAAAAGTGAGTCTAACGGGGAATTACAGTCGGGCTGGTTGGTTGGTACTGGTGCAGTGCTGAAGCAAGCATAAACAACTGTCCTAGCAGCAAGACAAATGGATCGAAAATGAAATCATTTTCCGCTTGTTCGAACAAACATATTTTTAGCTGTCAAGTTGTACAGCTTGCTTGCCTCATTTTTTACAACAATAATTTTGGTATCGGCAAAGAACATAATTATCTTTTGCATGCAGTTTTAGGTATAGATTAAGAGATTCGTATAGTGTAATTTAATTCAAAACAAAAAAATGAAATATTTTAAAATGTAGTTTGTTTATCATTGATGTAACATGCTGTTTGACATTTGTTCACGATTGAAAAGAAAAAAAAAATCCTTCATCCGTGACAGTGTCATTTTCCCAGTAGACTTTCGACTGCTGGCAACACTGCCGTGACCAGGATTCGAACCTGGGTTACTACGGCCACAACGTAGGGTCCTAACCACTAGACGATCACGGCTATTGAAGGCGGGTGCGTGCTGTCGGTTCGGTTTGCGATTTGCTCGCAGAGATTGGTCGGCGGCGGTGGTGGTTCGTCGTCTGCTGCTGTCGGTCTCGATGATGTGAAAGAAAATCCGCCCCAGTCACGCAACCACAACTGTGTGCATTCTCTTACATGGCCTCCCCCCCACCGGATTGACGGCGATAGCAAAACTCGTGTTTGCTGTTTTGTTTCCATTTTACCCCTGCTTGTTATTTTCGTTCATCCCCTTATCGTGCGCCATCGTCGTACGGGGCCGCCATAGCATGACTCCGCTCTGTTCATGCGACTGTTCCACTCTCTTTCCGCATGCCGAGAGCGCGCGGGGTCGTATGTAGTGTTCATTTGCGATGTTTTTCGTATGCAACGCATGTCGTACGGCGCTGTCTATTACGGGCGCAGACCCAACCAGCATTATCGCGCGATTTTTATGTGTATCTATCATTTTTCTCATTCTAACATTCACAAAATTTTTCATTCTGCCTCGCTCTTCTGGGTGTTGGTCTGTATTTGCTTGCGACTTGGCTGTGTCGCATCAACGATTCGCATGTTTCATTTAGCTCATCCCTTTCCATCGTTGGAGAGAAACTCTTGCGTCTCGCTTTTCTGGGACTTGTCCAAATTCGCTTGCTACACCAATCGTTCACGCAAGCGTTCTCCTCTCGCCCGCTCTTTGTATCATTGTACAGGTACTCCCCGATATACGCTATCAATGCGGACCGGAGGCAATAGCGTATCTCGAATATTCAATAGCGAAAGTCGAATTTCGAGGTTTGCAGTCAACTTATAACTAATATCCGTATAACTTTGCATGAAGTGGTAGGTTTTAGCCACTAAATTAGTTATTTGATCTAATTTCAACTGAATTTTTCAATTTTATACCATTTGAAATGGTTTTTAATATTCAACCAAAAGGGAATTTATTTTGCATTTGACATTCGATTTCTAAAATTAGTACTACTTGTTCAAAGAACCGTCAAATTTAGAAAAAAGCGTATAGCGAAATCGTGTATATCGAGTATGGCGTATATCGGGGAATACCTGTATAGCCACACGAAGAAGGCGCTGCTTCGCGTTCACATGAAAATGTGGTAGTGTGAAATCAAGTTTGCAAGCGGTAGGACGCGTCGGTGTGTGTCCGTTTTTTCTCTCGTGAAACCAGTACGGAAAAACTTTTTGGTAAGTACAGTTTTTAATAAAGGGTTATATTAATCTTTATCAAACTGAATTGTATTGATAATTGTGATATAAAATCAATTTCGTTTTTTTTAAAGAAATCGTAACACACGCACGAACGGAAGTGAGCACGGACCACAACAGAAGCAATATTCAATTGGTTGGTAAGTATTGTGCTTGACGTTAAATTGAACAGCTGTTGGCAAAATAGTTAATATTTCCTTCTATCCCTAGGAGTGCCGAAAACAGAACAGGAGAGGAAAGAAGGCAGGAACGATCCGATCCTCCAACGTGCTAGCGCCTGGTAGAGGAGAAGCGGCAGGAAGGTAGAGACGAACATCCAGCTCGCTAGTGCAGCACGTGGGAGCAGCAAGAGGGAAGCAAGCAGGACGCGTACACACCATTCGACGAAGGCAAAGCTGGAGGAAAGGAAGAACGAGGAGAGAAGGCAGGCAAGACGGGTACGTGTGTATCCCGCACCGGTTTTAGGCAGTGTGAATTGTGTGAGTATGTAAATATGTATGTGCGAGTAAGAAGGTAAAATAAAGAGCGTAAGCATGTGCAGAATGGACAAAAGAGAGTAAGAGTCTTTGTAGGGAGAATGGAGAGAATGAAAGAAATTGAGAAGGGATGTAGCATACATAAACCAAATGTATGATACACGCTGTCGCACGATTTCAAAAACCTTCTCTATAGTTCTGCTATCGAGAACGATTTGACCGCGCTATAGAGAACACTTTTTCTATACAAAAAAAACCGCTTGCAACGTGACAATGTTGGTTGGGGAGCTGTAACCATGTGTAACACAGTGCCGGGACGCTGCAATAGGTAGCAGAGAGCGTTATAATTTTACCTACGGGGGGGCGTGTGGATGCGTAATTCCATGCGTACGTGAATTGTGAGCAATAAAAATGAATTATTGAAGGCGATTAGCGTCATGCTCAAACTGATCGGCTGCTCGATTCGTGCTCAATAGCATAGGAGGAATGGGACCTTCCTAATGGGGTACGTGCATGTTTTGGAATGCTCGTTAATGGAAGGTACAGTGCAAAGAGACCAAAAATGCAATGAAATTATTCATCCCTAATGTTTGCAGCAAGGAAATAATTAAGTTGTTCCTTAGCCTAATCTCAGCATACAGGGGACAAGTAAATGTGTTAAACAAGCCAAAGTTTCCTAAATGGATAAAGCAAATTTTGTGTCACTTTCTACTTAAACAGACCGAAGGAACTTCCGCTCTCTTACTCCCAAAATCTTCCCCCAAAATCTTCCCAATCCGCGTTGCGTTAAATGTTGCCAAAGTTTATCGGCCTAATACAGTGGGAACGTGTGCTGCATGCTGGCAGAGGACCATTAGAGCGCTCGCCATGGACGGAGAAGTTTGCCACCACTCTGCAAGCAAGATCCGCAGGAGTCCTGGTACTATGAGCCCCCATTGGACTCTAAGTGAAACGAGCTTGAAGGATTTCATAATTCGTACGTGTTCGGGGATCACAATGCCGATAAGCTTGGGCTGTTTGTATTTGGAATTGTCTTGCTTTCTGCTTTTGCGTTTTTTTTTTTTGCTCCTGGTGGACGTACTCCGGTGTGTGGGATGATTCTTAGCACGATTCGGTGGTCGAGTGCAGTCCTGCCTTTTCGGTGTGGCTGTTGGCGACTGTGAAAGCGACAACTATAGCACATTTAGTTTGAGATGGGAACGAATGGACTCTTTAGCCGCATTCGGTCCTAGGTTAAGTTGAAATTGGCATTGATTTTCCATTTCATTTCGGAAACGAAAAGAAAAGTACGTTCAAAATCGATTATTTCTGCCCGTCCTTTGCTCCTTTTAATAAATTCTAAACATGCTTCAAGTAGTAGCTGCCTCAGCCACACGGGTATTGCTCTAAGCTCAGGAAAACCCATCTCCTCGTAATAAAAGTGGTTGATGAAATTAATTTCGTGGTGGTCAATATTAGCTTTGCTCAGTTACAGCAGAGGACTCAGTTGGACGGGGCTGCTTGAGCACTCTTTACTGAGGGATAATAATTTGATTAAAATATTTCCACGTGCCTTGCCCTGGATGGAGAGCGTGTTGGTGGGCAATCGTTGAAGATTGCTACTGCGGCTTTAAAGTTTCTGTCACGTTCCTATGTTTGCTTGCCGTTACTTGTATAGCCTACAGTGTCTCTTTACTGGCATGTTTGATTTCAGTGCTTGAGGGTGTTTAAATAGTTACTATGCAATTCAATGTATTCTATTTTATTTGAAAATTATTCGCAGTTCTTCTCTTTTCTCATGCGTTTATCTAATATCTAGATTTCAGCACAAGATAGATAATCTTTTTATTTTGAACATGTTGTTGGTCTAATCTTTTCAATACACACAATCCCTCCCACTTGCTGGCAGAATAGATCACCACAGTACACATTTACCCGCACATACACCAGATTAGATATCTACCGGGTGGTGTTGAAATACAATCAGCCAAAGCTTAAGCTCTCCGTTGGCAATCATTTCTTGGTTTTGAAAGCTCTGAACCGAGCTAGCGTATCCTTTTCAATCGCCAGTGAACTCGTACCGAGAGTTAAGAAAAACAAATCCCATTCCTTCTGGCTGGAAGGAGCCACACTCGGTGTCCGTTCCCACGGCGCGATCGAACAGTGATGGATGCGTTTGACAGTGTGAGGCAGCGTAGTGAACAAAACAAAACGCCAGTACACACAATGCAGCTGGAAAGAACTGAAAGGAACAGAGACAATAAACCCATTGCTTTCGTAGCAGCAACGATGGATTATACTAGAAGATAAATGTAGAAATTTGTGATAGCGAGAACACAGTTATATTTTGCTTCTGTTGACCAAACTGCCGATGGACCAAAAGTTGTTGTCCTACCGGCAAAGGCGCGTGGGCCGGTTTCGGCGTTCCTGCGATGCCTTATAAAGCCGGGTGCCAGTGTCATTTATATTCTGCCAGTGGTTTCGAAAACATTTCCCCGGTTGAGTGATTTTTGCCAGCTTTTCGCCGGTTTGCTCGGGCCATGTACACGTCATCCATCCATCTTTTTCGGGACGGTGTACGACAAAAGGCACGCCAAATATCATCTTGATGGCAAGGATATGGGTGCCGCCGTGTTTCTGGTGTGTGGCGATAATAACATTTGGGTTGTTTATCATTTTTACGACAGCTGACGTGCTTGTTGCTGATTTCGGTATGGTTTTATGCGTGCGTTTTAAGTAGTTGTGGTTAGTTGGTCGATAGCAATAAACCGATGAAAGTAACATCTTGTTACGTCGATGCGTAACGTTCTTTAGCTTCTTTCTTGGGATTAAAAAAGGACTTTCTTAGAAGTTTTTATAATCATGAAACAACAATTTTTATATCATATTTTATGTCATTCATTCATCGGTTTCCGTGGTGTAGTGGTTATCACATCCGCCTAACACGCGGAAGGCCCCCGGTTCGATCCCGGGCGGAAACAGGTTAGCTTTTTTGTTTTTGCATTAGACCCTTAAACCTCCAAATTAGTTTTGTTGATCTAAGTATAACTAAGTTACAGAAATGAATTTTCCATAGCTCGAAAACACGATTTATGCAATAAGAGAAACAAAGCAAGATCTGTTTTTTTTGTATTCTCCTTTCACTCGTTTCGTTGCTTGGAGGGAGTGGGCTCTGATGCTGTGGTCAATCGCACGTTGTTTATGGGCACCGTTCGCTGTACTTTCACCGGCGGTGGGAGTGATCGCATCGGTTCCAATCTCAACCCAGTTTCCGCATGATGTTTTGCTCTACAAAAAGACTCGGAATCGAAGGTACTTCAACTCCACATCTAAAGCCGTGATCGTCTAGTGGTTAGGACCCTACGTTGTGGCCGTAGTAACCCAGGTTCGAATCCTGGTCACGGCAGTGTTGCCAGCAGTCTTCGAAAGCTTGCTGGGAAAATGACACTGTCACGGAAGATGTGATTCTTTTTTGTTCGTGTAACAAAGAGAAATTTCGTTTGGTGTTTCCATATAATAATACCTGATATATTTCTTCTGATTAAGCCTTTGTCACTGAGTGAAATCAAGTATTGAGGTATCATTTTTGTTATAACTTTATTTCATTGTAGATTGTTTTTTGAACAACTGAATATTAATCCAAATAATACATGCAGAATATATGAAATGCAGGCTTGTGATAACCCCTGCTAATCTGTTGTGTTTTTCGTCAATCGTAAAAGCACTGGAAGATCGTTAAAACCAGACACACCGCAGGCAAAGTTACGCCAATGCATCCAACAATCGATTGCTTACTGTAAATGACTCTGTGCTTTCCTTCATTTCTCTTTCGTTTCGTTTCAATTTTGCTTTCGTTTTCGTGCTAGAGTAGCTTAAATTGGGGTTTCTTGAAACCACTGTCAGAGAAGCATCTTAAGCCGTGATCGTCTAGTGGTTAGGACCCTACGTTGTGGCCGTAGTAACCCAGGTTCGAATCCTGGTCACGGCAGTGTTGCCAGCAGTCGAA
Organism: Anopheles gambiae; assembly: GCF_943734735.2. Taxonomy (NCBI): domain Eukaryota; kingdom Metazoa; phylum Arthropoda; class Insecta; order Diptera; family Culicidae; genus Anopheles; species Anopheles gambiae. The sequence continues at coordinate 98,703,789 of NC_064601.1, forward strand.
AGTCTACTGGGAGAATGACACTGTCACGGAAGATGTGATTTTTTTTCATTCTGACGAAGTGAAACTCTGTTTCATGCTTGGAAGGTTGAATTACAGGAACGATTTTATCAAAGACGGAATGTAAATGCTGTAACTTTAATTATGTTGCATTATTTTCATATTCTAAGTCAAACCACTGAGTATTAATCCCAGTAATGCATCCAGAAGATATGAACTTGGGCCTGTGTTAATATGTGTCAATAACCTGTGTTAATCTGTATCGTTAGTCGTTATTTTGTAAACCACTGGATGGTCTTAACAACCCAAGAATACATTAAAGTTATGCCTATGCATTTAACAATTGATTGCTTGCTGTAAATGACACTGGATATGGTAAATGCATTTTAATTAGTTCCGGTTTTTTGCAAGCTCTGCTTTCTGTTTCGTCTATGATCGAATTTCGTTCGGTTTTTTCTTTCTCGTTGATTACAATTTTGCTTTCGTTTTCGTGCGAGAGTAGCTTAAATTGGGGTTTCTTGAAACCACTGTCAGAGAAGCATCTTAAGCCGTAATCGTCTAGTGATTAGGACCCTACGTTGTGGCCGTAGTAACCCAGGTTCGAATCCTGGTCACGGCAGTGTTGCCAGCAGTCGAAAGTCTACTGGGAAAATGGCACTGTCACGGAAGATGTGTTTTTTTTTTACGTGCTGACGACGCATTTTGTAAAGCAATTGATGATCCGACATTCCAGACTCTCATCAACATTACGCCAATGCATCTAACAATCGATAGCTTGCTGACAGTGTACATGGTGAATATATTTTGATTACCTTCGGTTTTTAGCAATCTCTGCTTTCTGTTTCGTCTTTGATCGAATTTCGTTGGGTTTTTTTCTTTTGCGTTGATTCCAATTTTGCTTTCGTTTACTTGTGAGAGTAGCTTAAATTTGGGTTTCTTGAGACCACTGACAGAGAAGCATCTGAAGCCGTGATCGTCTAGTGGTTAGGACCCTACGTTGTGGCCGTAGTAACCCAGGTTCGAATCCTGGTCACGGCAGTGTTGCCAGCAGTCGAAAGTCTACTGGGAAAAGAAACACTGTCACGGAGGATGCATATTTTTTAACCTGTAAACAACTCTAAAATGGTGGTATGTGTATTGCATATGAAAATATATTAGTTTTCTAGGAAGAATAATGTTTATAGTTTTTTTTTTTAATTTCTTAACAACTAATCTAAACCCGTTAAACTTTTTAATTGGGATTGTTCATTATGGTTGCAATAAGTTAACAACAGGTTTACGATAGTGCATGTAAGCAACAATCGAATGGTTTCTGAAATCGACACTGAATCGAAATATGGATTTTTTTTAACCGATGTCTACACTTTTACTGTTGAATCGGGCTTTGATTTCTTCGGGTTTCTTTTCAATTCTTCTTTGATTTCGATTTTGCTTACCTCATTTGAAAGTTGGGCTTGCATGAAAGCCATTTACGTTTGCTTGAGCAACTTAAATTGAGGTTCGTTGAGACCCTTTCCAACCAAGCATCTGAAGCCGTGATCGTCTAGTGGTTAGGACCCTACGTTGTGGCCGTAGTAACCCAGGTTCGAATCCTGGTCACGGCAGTGTTGCCAGTAGTCTCGAAAGTTTGCTGGAAAAAATACACTGTCACGGAGGATGCATGATTTTTTGTGTCTGGTTTGACAATTACATTTTTTTAAATGATTTCACTTCTGAAATTAAAAAAATGGCAGTTTATTAAATGTCTATTTACTCTTTAGTAATCTTATTATAAGCATTCTATAAGTTATAGCAGTGGTCTTCTACCTATGGTTGAAAAGCTTATTACAATACATATCGTGCATTTTTCCACCACAGTGAAGATTAAATGTTCAACAGATAGTTCTAAAATAAGATTTTAACACATTTTTTATCAACAAGTTTTGATCTAAGTCTAAAAACTACATGGTATGAACATATGTGGGCCACAGCAAATGCATTTTCAAAGCCAAGTGGTCCGTGATCCTAAGAAGGTTGGAGAACAATGAGTTATAGAACTAGTTAATTCCACAAGTCTTCAAGACGCTACAAATCTGAAAGAAGATTATGCCCCTATGAAATTGGATACATGATGATAGTATTCATAACCCAAAATGTCCACAATAAATGTATAAAATAAACATCCATTGTTTCCGCCCGGGATCGAACCGGGGGCCTTCCGCGTGTTAGGCGGATGTGATAACCACTACACCACGGAAACCGATCGATTTGTTTAATCCAATAGTTTATAATGAAAACATTTCACCGCTGTTGTTCACCTGTGTCCGAATGTGGGTCACAACCCTCCTAATCCACAGCACAGCAGTCCGAAGCTATGGGCCCGAGACACCGTCACACAGAGGTTGACCGCCCTTAGCCAGCCGATTTGGGAAAGGTGGGTGTCTACGAACGGTTCGCCAGAAACCGCTCGAAATGGTTCAGTGAGTGTCCTTTCCACCCCGAAACAAAGCTCCCCTCATTAATCACAACAAGGAGTCGTTGGTTTGGTTTTGGTCGAACGCACCGGCGTGTGTGTGTGCTTGTGTCGGGTGCAGATTGGGTAATTATGATAAATATTTAATATCCCTTTTCTAGCTACACGCCGCCGCTGCCCCATGGCAGGTATAATAGCTCCGAGGTCAAGAAAATAGCTTTCATTAAGCGTTACCGAGCAGCGTAGGGACATTATCTCGACAAACACACGTGGGATTCAGGTGAAAAACTTCGAATATTTAGCCATGTGTGGGAATGGTTCGCTCGAATGAGTTTTTGATAAAGTATAATTATCACACAGCAAGAATAGGTAATGTTTATGTTGTGTTGCTGGTTAATGAGGACGGATGATTATGTTTAAAGATATTCGAGTTTATTAGGCTTCAATTTCATTATGAAGCTCGCTTCAATCATGATCTAGCTTTAAGATATAATGCACGTGAAAGATATGTTAGGCACTTATCGTATATTTGCTGAATTATCTCACCTATAAATCTTTGAAGCGAGAATAACAACAATCTCAAAAGTTCCAGTGTAGTTTCTACTACCTAGCGAAGCATAAGCGGTGGTATTGGGACAATCTAAATATCCTTTGTTTATCGGTACGATGGAGTGTCTTCGGAAATCACTTCAGTTACTGCATCGCTCGCTACTGCGGCAAACCGAGAAATGTTCCAATGCACACTTTAGTACACCTTCTACCCACGGGCAGAATGGCTGCAGATGGGCGGAAATGAGGGTATTCCTTGGTGTACTCTAACTTTACCACAATTTACCACAGCTGGTGCTGCTGCTGCTGCTGCTGGGTACTCGTGATTCGATCCGGTACGATGGACCAGCAGCCAGCTGACAACCACGGCTACAGCGCGAAAGCGATGGAATCCCGCAAACTTCCCGTACGATGAAGTGGAGCTGTCTCGATTTAATGCGATGAAGACCGATAGGAAGGAAGATAAACGGCTCTCCCAGGTATTTAGACATGTAGCAGCACTTGAAGCGCGAAATGTGAGACTTATTAAATGTTGGGCGGAAGTTTGATGCGCTCCGATCCAAGAACTCTCGGGCAGCTGGGAGGGAAATTTGATATGAAAATATTTAAATTTTAACCATTTCAAGCACACCCGTTTACCTTCGACTCTCTACCTCACCATGTTTATTCATGCTTTCCTACGATGTTGGCTTTCTCCCGTTCCAGGAGACAGCACTGATTGTATGCGCCAGTCGCCGGTACTCCACCACCGCCACAGTAGCCGCCAGCGGCGGATGCAGCAATCGAGGCCCCAGCAGAAGCACCCGAAAACCCAGCATCATCATCGAAGGTGGTGTCGTCTGCCGCGCATACAGCAGCACTTCCAGCAACAGTGGTGGTGCCGTGAGCAGAAGACATATTAGCAGCAGTAGCACCAGTAGTAGCAGCAGTGCATCCAGCACCAACACCAGCAATGCTCCCGAAGGTAGGCAATACTTGTGAAACGTTGCTTTGCATTGCAGCCCTTTAGGCGCTAAGACGGGATTTCACGTGCGTCGAGCAGATCTGCTCGAACGAGGTGTCGGGTTGCAGGGAAAATGTTTTTTTTCATCTTAGCGATTGTACTGCTGTCACGTATGATTCGAGGGTATGTTAAGTTGGTTAGCTTTTGGTGTAGCGTAGAATGGTAATGCACAAACAAAACAAAAAATGACACGAATGTTTATTGTGGTCTGCAGGAAACTACTTACAGAATCAAATTATGGGACTTAAAACTTAAGGTGCATTTAGTAATCGAGAAGAAATGAACGTTAAATGTTGAGATTTGATATCTCACATTTTTTTTTATAATTAACATTCATTTACATCCAATCGCGACGCATTTGTTATAAATATTCTTACAAAAAACACATTTTTTTCTTTTAAAAATGTAAACAAAATGTATTTCAAAATGTACCTCAGAAGAGTGAAAAAGAAATTTGAATTAAAGATTTTGGTATTTTCCTTTAAAAATAAGCTGAAATATAAATTCAAATTATTCCATTATTGCTGTCATTCACTAATATTTTGATACAACTAACCGTTAAAAAAGACGGAATACTCAAAACATCGTTGTAATTATTTTAAATTTATTGGAAATAATTTGTATCGATTGGAGTCCTTCATTTTCCATTATTTGATGTGTGAAATATATGATTTCTTTTTTTTTTTAATTTAACAAAAAGCTAAAATTGTCATTGTTACTTTCACGCTACCTACAAATGCTGGTTTTGTTTTCTTAGTAAAAGCTATTCAAGCTATATGAGTTCTTGATAGATTAATTTCTCAACTATTTAAACAAAATAAAATAAAACTAGACACATCTCGCAAGAAGTTGGTTGAACCATAAACGTATTTTATTTTTCCAGATTACTTTCGTTTAATAACATGCAACTAAGTAGTTTTCGCTACAAATCTACACTTTAAGAAAGGGGGGGTAGGGAGGGGGTTTTCTATTTGGAATATACGCCTAGCCTGCAGTCCGTGGCTTTCTTTTGCTTCAAATACACAATCAATCGTTGATCATCGTTTCTCGACTTCTTCGTTTAACGGGGTGTAAAATGGGGCCTCTAGCCGGGGAATCGGTGCTATATTGCACATTGCAAATAAATTACAGCACAACACATGCCACATGTTCTTGGAATGATGTTAAACCAGATTTCGCACAGACATACCCATATGCAGCAGACGGACGAGAGTTTGTAAAATATAGTATGTACATGTAAGGATTGTAAGGCAGATTAAAATAGAGCGTACGAAACGATATGATGATGCCCCTTTTATGCGGTATGACGATTAAAACGCGTTAAAGGCTATCACGCAGACACAGCAGGGGGAGGAAGAGTCCCCATAATAAATACAGTTAAAAGTGTGCGTGTTTTTTTGGCCATAAAAACAAACAGGAAGTCACAAAGACGGTAGCGAGGGTTTTCTTGGGTTCGTCGTCTCCTCCTCGGTAGATACACATATAGATAAGGGTTCGGAAGTGTGTTAAAGCGACTAAGCGTAGTGACTAAATGGCCAAAAAGCAAGTGTGCATCTGGCGTGGGTTTCTCGTACATCTTCGGTGTGTTCCGTTTTAATCTCGCGGAACACGCGCTCCCTTTTTGATGAAATCATTCGCTCACTTGCTGTTGAGACTGTCGTAGTGCTCCGGCGGTGCGTTCGGATCGAGCACCTCGAACTCCTCGAACTCCATGTCGTCGTACTTGCGCTTCTCGATCAGCTTCCGGTCGTTGGCGAAGTACTGGCGCTCGTCGAACCGCCCGATGCTGCTCCAGTTCACCAGCTTCGGCGATGTCAGCTCGTCCAGCTTGCGCTGCTCGGCAATGGCGCTCGGTCGCAGGTTCTCACTTTGGTCTACCACCTGCTGCTGCTGCTGCGTTCCATTCGTCGTGTGATGATGCTGTTGCGACTCCTCATGCCCGTTCGTCGTCTGCTCAGTAGCCGCCGCCGACGCTCCATTAGTGAAGTTAAATGTAACCGTCTTCGTAACGGAAGCCGCACTGGACGGTGCACTGTCCGGCGGGGACTGATCATTGGACTCTGCACCGTGCACCGATACCTGCGAGGAGGACTTCTTGACGGCGGAAGGTGGCCGCAGCACCGTACCGTTTCCATTCAACCCAACCAGCTGGCGCATGGTGGCGGCAAACGCAAGATCCACGTTCCTGTTCCGGCAAACCTTCGGTGGACGCTCCATCGAGGTAGCGCCGGACATTACCGCAGGTGCTGTGGGTGGTGATGGTGGTACTGCTGCTGCTGCAACTTCAATGGAGGGTAATGTTTTTGCTGGACCTCCTCGCAGAAGTGGCGGTATCACGAGTGGACCCGGTATCGGTGGCGGTTGCGGAATCGATGCGACTGGCTGCACCACGTTGATGTGATTGTTAACGGTGACGCCGGGTTCCGCTGGTGGTGCCGGTACCGGTGACTTTCGCTCACTGACCACTGAACCGACAGCGGTAATCGTCGTCCCTCCGTCAACCGTCGTCTGGCTGTTGATCGTGATGGCCGGCTCGGCCGGTTCGTACTTTTCGATGCACCGCGACTCGATGATGCGCGGTTTGTTGGCGGTGGTGCGTCCGGTGATGAGCGTGGCGCCGTTGCCACTCTCCAACCGGCTGACCATGTCGCGTACGCTCTCTTCCGGCTCCTCGATCGTTGCCTCGACCGTGCCGCGGGTGGAGCTTTCCTCCGGGAGGATGTGGCGGCCGCGCATGCGCCCGTTCGGGCGCAGCAGATCCGGCGGCGTCTTGCCGGTGCCGGCCAGCTCCAGCCGGCTGCTGCAGCTGTTCGATTTGACCAGCTTGAACTTAACACCTGCGAATTGGGGAGGGGAAACAAGCAAACAAAAAAGGGTTACTAGAGGGCGTAGAGGGTTCTGAAATGTAGCTGGAGCACATCAGCACATCAGTTTGATTTGTTAGTTACAAATGCACATGGATCCTTTCGTTTCCAGATGTTGCTGGAACGTGAATAGTTGGGAGTTTCTACGTGTCTACGTGATCTACAAATTACACACAACTAAAGCGTCCCGATCTACAAAACATCAGAGAAGTCTCTTGTTAATCCGGTTGGAGACATTTAAGACACAAATACAAATCACATATCTACAAACAAAACAATAAGTGCGGAACAATTCTAAGTCTACTGGATGGTTCATGATCGACTACATGCAACAATTACACACACAGAGACACAGTCAGTTTCTCTACACAAACACACGGCGTTACCTAATCCACCTTCCCGCTCGCCAGACAGCGGCCTCCGTAGGCTGCCGGAGCAGCCGTGCGCATGGTCATGCTCGTCCTGCTCATCTTCCTCCTCTTCCTCTTCTTCGTCCACCTCCGCCACCCGCTCATCATCGGCGATGGAGTGACGATGGCAGCCGTGCGGCTGACAGACACCACACTGCCGATCCTGCCCCCGTATCTCGCGCATTATCGCCCGCGTCATCGTGCTGATCGCTTCGGTGCGCTTGTCCAGCACGCGGCCACCGTAGTAGGTGACGGTCGAGCCGCACTCCCGTATCTTCTCCAGCACGTCCTGGCTGACGTAGTGCGATTCCAGCTCGCCGGCCAGCTGCGACTCGATGCTGGTCGCCGCCGCCGCATCCTCACCCGGTTCGCCGCAGTCACACGGGGAGCTAAGGTCACCGCTGGACGATACACCGCTCGACAGGCTGGCCGAGTCCCATTTGCGGATGCCTACGAACGAATTGTGTGTGTGTGGGAGGGGAGGAGTGGGGAGAGGTTGTGCATACGTACAGAGAAGAGGGGGAGGGGTGGAGAGTTTTGGAGGAAGAAGTTAGGATAATTGGGATATATTTTTGGTGTGGGAAGATCACGAAGAATAGAGAAGATACCAAAAGAAGGGATATAGATTGAAATGGGTTTTTTGTTGGGGGGAATTCAGGACCACAGGTGAGGGTGGAGAGAACGTGAAGAAAAAGAAGAGAGAAGATACGTGATACGTTAGATGTATGATGCAGAAGAGGGGTTTGGGGGATTTGAGGGGAAAGATTGAGGGGACAAGTGGCCAAGGAGCACCAACTGATCGTCTTCGTTTATGTGCGAGCAGGTCTGCAAGGATCAAGGCAAGGATCTCCATTCCTTTTTCTTTCCCCCTGGTTTGCTTGAGCGGCGGACACGTTTTGTAAGGTTATGTTGTTTTTTTGGAAACTTACAGCTCAAATTGTGTATATTACAACGAAAGACATGCGAGTAGTGTTGGGTAAAGATGGCTTAAATCCGGAGACGACTCTGATCCGAGCCGTCTGAAGGAATCATCTGAAGCTGTCGGAGCCGGAGTCGGAGTCATCCAGATTCTTTCGGAGTCGTCCGGAGTCATCTGGAGTCATCTGGAGTCATTCGCAGTCGTCTAGAGTCGTCCAGAGTCGTTCAGAGTCGTCCAGAGTCGTCCAGAGTCGTCCAGAGTCGTCCCGAGTCGTCCGGTGTCGTCCAGAGTCGTCCGGAGTCGTCCTGAGTCGTCCGTAGTTGTAATCGAAGTCGACTGGAGTCGGCCGGAGATGGCGATTGCAATGTTTTTATGATCGGGGTAATCATTTTGGACGACTCCGGACAACTCCAGATGACTTCGGGCAACTCCGGACAACTCTGGGCGGAACTAGTGATTCCGATCTTACCGATGTCTGAAACGGATAAACTATAGCCGGAGTCGGATCAGAGTCGTGGTTGCGCTCCAGAGAGCACTCCACTACATACGAGACCAGCATGCACCTTGGTATAGACGTAGATAGTTTTGACAAACAAGAATAAACGACACATACCTGCCGTGCCGTTCGCCTTCGCCTCCTCGTACGCCTGCTTGGCGGCGGTGCCAAGCCGCAACGTGCCCTCGAACAGTTTGCGCACATTGCGTACCGTGTCCGGGCTCGGCAGCTCCTCGTCCAGCAGCTCCTTGTTCACCCGGATCGGATGGTAGAAGAAGTGTTTCTTGATGCCGGACGCCGCCGCCCCGTTTGTCGGCACGTTCGGGCGACGGCCGCCGCCCCCACCAGCGCCCGGTACGCCCAGCGCCCCGTTCGTGATCCGGCAGACGGCCGCCGGCGCGTGCGGCGGCTTCTCCGAGATCTTCTCGATCTTCGTCCGGACCGGCTCGATGATTACAACGTTGTTGTGAGCGAGCAGCTCCTGGAAGCTGTAATCCTGTAGGTACTGCATTAAACCATCGAACTGAGCCGCTTTCCGATGGTTTACCAGCAAGTTTTTTTGAAACATCTCCGACTTCATCACCTTGTACCGCACGTGGTCAAAGTCGAGCTCGCGGGCATTCTTCGGCTTCACCAGTGCCGCCTGCTTGTGCCCGTCCAGTTCGATGATCTCGACCGTCGGGCTGAAGCTCTGGTAGCGTAGATCTGACCCGTCCTCGTGCTGCTCGTCGTCCTCGAGCTGGTAGGTGGAGTACTTGTTGCGGCCACCACCGGTCGTGGCGGCGGACGGGCGCACGTGCTGCCCGCCACCGCTCGAGACCGTCCTGGTGGAGCCGGTGTTGGTGGACCGGTTCGAGCCGTCCGATGCTTCCGATGTCGCCGAGCCGATGCTGGACTTCCGCCCGGCGTTACCGTTTTTTGACAGCGACTGCTGATGATAGGCCGCGACCTGGTTGGTTGGTGCACCCGGCGGAGCAGCGACCGCAGACGCGGCTGCGCTGCTCGTCAGCAGCTCGTTTTTTGCATTCTGCAGTGCCTCCTCGGTGCGGATTGCATCACTATCCGTCGTTAGTTGCTCCACCTCGTCCAGCATCTTCGACCAGTAGCTGCGCACCGAGTCCACCTTGTGCAGGAACTCGCGCTGCGTTTGCTGCCCGTTTTTGGACGTTTTGCGCAGCGTGTCGGCACCGTTGGTGGCCGGCGGCTGCTTCGAGTCGACGATCTGTATCACTTGCGGACGGGGCATCTTAAGCTTGTTCTTGTCTTGCTGACACTGCTGACTACTTTCCACGATCAGTGAGTCGAACGATTTCGTCTTTACCTCGTTCGTTTTGATGCAGTTGTTGAACGTCTTCGTCACGATGATGGGCGTCGAGGTGAAGATGTTCTCGGTGCTGTTGAAGCGCCTCACACCCTTAAATAGGGGCCGATCGTTAACGCGGTGTTTGATCTCGCGGCGAGCCTGCTCCTTGAACGGGTTTGTGTCTTTAAAGAGACTTGAATGGTCAACCTTTGGACTGCCCTGCTTCTCTTCTGCCGGTGGAAGATCTGTTTCGGGCTCGTTGTTCGATGTCTTTGCGTTGGCGATCGGTATTCCTACTGCCGTTGCTACCTCCTGCGGCAACTCTGGGTCTTTCGGCGGTTTCTTGGGAACAGGTGGAGCAACCTGCTCTTGAACACCGTTTTTAGGTGCCGTCGGTGGCGCCTGCTCACGTCCTAGCTCCTTTTCACGCTGTACTGCCTTGGCGGCTACTTCATCCACGATTACCTTCCGTCCGCCGAGCTTTACGGTGGGCGCTAGGGCCAGCGGTACCTTCGGCTGGATCGTCTGAGTCTGCTGAACCGGCTTTAACTTGGTGCGCACTTCCCGCAGCGCGTCCGGTTCCGGCTTTTGGCGCTCCTTGCTCTCGAAGTTGATCTTCGTGGTCGTCTGCTTGCCAACGGTGCTCGCAAACGTCGAGTAGATGACGGACGAAGATGAAGCTGGCTTCTTATCTGCCGGCGTGACAACGATTGCCGGTGTCGTCAGTTCCAAACTTTCTTGAGGCGCAACGATCGTGATGTCACTCTCCTGATCGCTATTTCCCGCTACAACCGAATTTTCGTAATCAAGCTCAACGCCCAACTCCTGCAAGTATACCTTGCCCTGCACCTCTTTGGTCGGCGTTTCAACCACCTCAATCGATGGTGCACCCTTGTCCGACTCCTCGAGTGATGTGTCCTCGTCGGACGGTGGGCGCGTCAGGTTCAGATTCGCTTTGTTCAGGCGCGGCAACGAGTCAAACTCGCGCTTGCGGCTAGCTGCGTCCCCGTCGTGTTCACTGTCGGCAATTCGTCTCAACTTCGCATCGATCCGCTCGGAGTTGCGCAGTATCTTGCAGACGTCCGCATCGGGCAGCGAGTTGTACTGGTAGTCACTGTCTACCGGTGGCAGAGCCGCCGCTCGGTCCTTTCTACTGCCCGGCGAAGGTGGATCGCTTCCACCGCCAAACTCCTGCCGCAGCTTCAAGTTAGAGATGATCGACAGCCTCTCGATCGTACTACGCCCAGTGTTGTGCTTGGTGTAGCGACGCAAAGAATCGTTCGGATGGAGCTTCTTCGGCTCCACACCCACAATTTTAGGCTTCGGCTTCGTTACCTGCCCGTACAGAGTGTCGATCGTACTCTCAGTACTTTCGAGATCGTCAACCTCATGGAACAGCTCCTCGTACTCCTCAAACTGTGCCTCAATCAGAGCCGCTTCCTTGCCGCGGCGTCGGCGTCTGTCTTCGCTCGGTGTTGCCGGCTGCTGCTGCTGCTGCTGCTCGTCTAGCAGCTCCTTCTCGTCGCTCTCCGACGACAGATAGATGGAATCGTACGAGATGACGCTGGAGCTCTTGTGTGACACCTGACTGTCCTTGATTTCGATGATTGTAATGCCACTTTCGTCCTCGTCGCGCGGCCCAAACTTGCCCGAGCGCTTGCGCACCGTGTCAAGCGTTGCGACGGATTTGCCACGCACCGGCTCCTCGCGCAGCGATAGATCGTCCAGCAGCTTCAGGTCGGCGTCAACGCCCGTGTCAGACTTGCTGCCACCCGAGACGCCCGAGTACTGGCTGTGCACCTCTACCTTCGACACAAACTTGGTCGAATCGCTGCGGATCGAGTTGCGCCGGCTGCCGTCGAAGCTGTTCTGCTGATGCAGCGAGTGCTTGAAGATGGAGGAATCGATCGAGTCGAGATCGCTCTTGTCCGTGTGCCACGGGAAGGGTTGTTGCTGCCCCGGACCACCGTTTGCCGTTTGCGTGGAGGTGGAGAATCGACGCGCTAGGGTGTACCCGTTCGCGTCACTTTCCGGCGCCTCCGGTACGTCTCCGTTGTCGTCGTAGATGTAGCTAAAACTGAAGAGAGAGAGAGAGAGAGAGAGAGAGAGAGAGAGAGAGAGAGAGAGAGAGAGAGAGAGAGAGAGAGAGAGAGAGAGAGAGAGAGAGAGAGAGAGAGAGAGAGAGAGAGAGAGAGAGAGAGCATGTGTGTTGCAATCAGTGGCATGTTTGAAGCGCCGAGAAATTGCAGAATGCTTACCGTTCCTTGAAAAAATTCCTATCGATCAGCTTCGCTCTCGGAATTAGCTGCGATCGCCTAGCACCGCCGCGTCCGGGAAGATGTAGATCGTGGTACGACTCCTCGCGTATGACGGCGAGGCTGCGGGTACGGCGCAAACTGCAAGCCTCCCCAGTGTCGGGGTTGTAGAACTGCTGCTGCTGGGCGGCCTGTTGCTGCTGCGAACCGTGATGATGGTGATGATGATGATGGTGGCCGTGGCCGCCGTGTTCGGACGACTTATCGTACGCGATCACCTCCTGGCTGCGGTGGTGCCGCTTCTTCGACTTGCTGCCACCACCACCGGCCGGCGATCCGGCGGCTATTGCTGCTGCTGCCGATGATGATGAAGCCGCTGCCGCCGCCGCTGTTGCACCAGCCGATGAGCTGAGGCCACTGTTGCCACTGCTGGCCCCGTTTGCCCGTGCCGCCTTCGGGTTGACGCCGTACAGATCTTCGTACTCCTCCCGGCGGCTGTCTATGCGCGAATATAGATCGTACAGTCCTGAGTCATAGTCGCGGTAGCGAAACTGACCAGCACCCAAGCCACCGCCAGTGATGCCCCCGCCGATGCCGCCGGCGATACCGCGGTAGCTCGTCGGTAGATCTATATTCGACAGGGACTTCTGACGCCACCCGGATCCTCGGCCCGGCCCTCCGAACGAGTTGGACGAGTCACGGATGCGCACGCGGTCCACGTAGTTCGATGCTGAGTCGGAATTTCTGTAGAGGGGGAGGGAGAAAAGGATGGCATGTTAGTTGATTTTTTTTTTGGACAGAGTCTGCTGGAATGACATCCTGGTTGGAGAATAAACATTATCAGCTACTAGTGCAGTAGATATTTGTAAATTATTGAAGAAATCGTAGAAGGATATTTGGAAATACTTAGTCATTAGGGACTTATTGAAGAAATTGTAGAACGATATTTAGATATACTTGGTCATTGATGACTTATTGAAGAAATCATAGATATATTTACAAACATATTTGATCATTAAGAACTTATTGCAGTCATCGAAGGATATTCATGCATGAATATTCATAAGGATATTCATGCACGTGATGGGAGTTAAATATGTTCACAGAATCTCAATTAAAGATTCAAAAATGCTCAGAGATTTGTCCCAATTAATGGGAAAGGGCATAGAATTCGCATAGAAAAAGCTCTAAAATTTCAATAATTGGAGCCATCAGCATGTTTTGATCGCTATTCTACGTAGAATAACTTATTCCGCAATTCGTACTAATAGCTCTCCAGCTTTGTCATTTTGTTTGACAGACAGCACAGCACACAAAAGCCACATGATGAATCATCCACTTCAGCGCCTAACATCTCGTCAAGCTCGTTATAGCACCGCCTTGTGCCGGACATGCAAATTACCTTCGCCCGCCACATTTGATAGCTGTGAACAGGCTTTTGACTGCCTCCCGAAAATAAGCCACCCAATGACCTTCCTCCGAGCTGAGTGAGCTTGAAGCGCAGTACCCTCGCCTCGGCTAGAGCCACGCTTCACAGAACTGCAAACCACCGCTCGCAACGCTCGCCGAGCTACGATTAACCCCATGACATCCACTTCCGACCGAACGCGGGGCTCGCACGAGCATCAAATTGCATGCTTCCGCCCCAGCGTAATGAAACGAAACGTCACCACCGTTGGCCGCCCCACCAAAAACCTGCCCGACAAAGGCGGTGTGTGGCATGGCACCGCCATGAAACCCACCGAACGGGAACGTCCTCGGAACGTGCCCCCCAATCTGTAAGGGTTCACGCTTTATGCTATGCCCTGCAAGTGTTTCCGTTTCTACCGGTGTGTGGCGTATGCTTTTTTGGGCCGGCGGGGTGGCGTTGGCTCTGTTTTTCGAAACGCGTTTTCATTGCAGGCGCACGAAATGCATGTGGCGTGATTTTTTGGAGGAAACATCTGTATATCGGCCCTCTTCTGTGCACGCGATTTCATAAAAAGGAAAAGCGAAGAATTGCAACTGCGAGTTGTGTTAGCCCGGATGGGTTGCTTAAGCTGTCGGTGCTTTCCTTTCGCGCCGCTCGGAAAGGGCTGTTGACCGCCGCGTAAACGCTGTTGCTAAGGTTGTCAGCCCTCCGATAGTGCCGGTTACCCTGCTCTCGGTGTCTTGTAAGCAAAACGACGGGCCCTTAATGATGAGCACGGTGCGCGAAGAATCTTCACTAACTACCGAGCCTTGCGTAGTGGTGTGTTTGCATGCGCACGCACGGAACCTGGTGGCAATTTTAATTGGACGCACACAAGCAGGTGTCTAAGCTTAATAACGCGAGTGTAGCTCAAATATGGAGTTTAATGCGCGGCTCGACGTGATTAGGCGAGGTGCGCTGTCAGTGCTAGAGTGAAAGTACTCGGAAGTATGGTTATGAATTTAAGTGGTTTAATGAATTAAGCATGTTAAGGAACGGTTCGACGAAATGGTGGAATCAATCTTTTGGTGTTGCTCACTAGATAGTCCTTAGTGAAAGGTATGACGCATATGGAATGTGAGGTACTTGCACAAAAACGATGAATTATAGGCATCAATTCAGCACACAAAATAGTTTTTGCAGTTAAGTATTTCTACTTTGAAGTCTCTTCAAATAATTTTATGTAATTTTTGTGGTCTATTGAACATGAATTAGGGAGACCAAAGTCAAACTTCTCTCTAAACTAAGCAATATCCATACAAAGTTCGTAGATATCGATGTATTGGTCTTTAGCATTTTGAGTCTTTAGCCAAGATTCAAAGAAGTAACTTCAAATAGCATTGTTATCTGTTGAAGGGTTAAGGATTACGGTTTATATCTGGTTTCATATCAAGCAAGCTAGTTCGCTATGCTCTTAAAGGCATCTTTCCATTAAACAAACGGTTTGATGTGAAAAAGCGATCAAAGCAATAATTGTACTTAGTTTGTCTTAAGCTCCAAGGAATATTTGCAAATTTTATACTATCAGGTCGAATTCTTGAACTCTTGAATAGTTTTAATACATGTCAGCTTGAAAGCACATGTCAGCTCAGTTTAAGCGTATTTTATTTCATGAACATGATGAATCCCTTAAAACCTGAAATCGTCTTTCCTCGATTCTTCTCAAGACCTTCATGACAGTTCAATTTGATTCAATATTTGTTTAAAAATATCTCTGATCCTTCATATCCAAGTGTCGTATCATATCGCAAAATCACATTTTTTACCATCATAATTCAGATTTCAAACTGTCTGAACGATTGTCGGACCTCACTGAGCACACATCTTCAAACACAACCGCTGATGTATATCCATCATCAAAGCGTAAACTGTCCCTTCGCCATGGATCAACTCAAATCTGCGCTCTACTTCGAAGTGGACGGGGAGATAGCTGCCGAGCAAATATTACGTTACAATTTTTTCAGGTCATGTGATTTTCGGTGCAATCTAAATATTAGCATACCGCTCAATTTGGACCATTCACCCGAGTGAAGAAGTTAACGACCCGGTGACGGCACGGGTCCGGTCGAGATTGCGGGTAACAAATTATCATCTTTCGGACTAGACCATCACTTTTCCACTATCCTGTCCTCTGTAGCACCACTCAGACAGTTAGCGGAATCGTGTCGTTTGAAAAAAAAAACGGAAAAGTAGAGGACGAACTAGAGCAAATATATGAAATGCATATTAACACAGTCGTCGTCCAACTCTATATTGCTTACTTTTCCTTTCCCTGCTCTCCTCCTTGTTGCCTGGAGAATTTTATAAAGTGCATGCAAAAAATAATAAATCTCTAGTCTCTCAAACCTCGTCCCTTCAACACCGAACAATCCCAATCCACTTCCCCAAAAAGAGTACCCAACGACCAACCAACCCAGCACGGCACAGAATGGGGAATGTTTGATGGTCGGTGCATGCTAAATGGTTTGTTTGTTTTGACTCAAACGTTTTCGTTTGCTGTCAGCGTGGCGCTGTTTATTCGCCGAGCTTTTATGTTTTGTTTTTTTTTTTTTACTTTGCTCTCTGCACCGGTCAACATTTAACAAGTGGCCGGCCATCTCGTGAGCTCACGCTTGTGTGTCGTGATGTTTTGTTTGACAAAGCACTCCGAATGCATTTCGTATACAGGAGAAAGAGAAAAAAAAAGCAAAACAAAAGGAGCAAAAACTCCTCATCGCACTTTCTCTATCTGAGCTCTCCGGCCTCTGGTCATCGTCATTAAACGTCCGGTTGGCATTTTAACCTGACCCACATCTCGGCGGAACGACCTTAGGGTACCACGTGGTTGCCCTTGGCGACTGTAGCCGGGTCCGGCTAATCGATCGGTCACGAAAGCGAGAGGTAGCACGCCCTGGGGCCGGACGATGTAAAAGAGGGTGTAAGTGATATTGTCGTTGGTTTGTGCAGGCACGAAATGATCACCTTCCATGGGCCTCCAACGGCCGGTGTGCACGTTAATTACACAGTAATCATCATGCGAAGGCGTGGAGCTCCGGAGAAGGACTATGCAAATGACAAGATCAAATACACAGCAAAAACCCCCCTCACTGACACTGACACAGCACAGCGCTAAAGCACAAGAAAGGCACAAGAGTAAATGGTTGGAAAGTTGTGCAAATAGTACCATCGGTGACGATGATCACAATAATTAGTTGGTGGTAGCCTGTCACCAAGCAGCGGTCCTTCATCATTTTATGGCATTTTTTCGCAACCTTCTCGGAACACACAGCTGAAGATGTTTCGAGCAAGCGAGAGTTTGTCTAAAAATGATGGTTCTTTTTAACTCTTCAAAGTTTATGTATTTCTTCCCCAATCGTTAGACCGTGGTGGACGAATGTCCAGCCACGTAAAAGGGAACGTAACATCAAGTGCAGTTGATATCTATTTTTAACAAATTGCTCTCTCCATCAACCCACCCGCTAGCCGACCGTTGGAACCAGAAGCTCACGTAAATAAAAGGGACCAAAATTGTCATCCCCACGCCAACCGGTAACTTGCGCGAGCAATGGTTGTAATAAAGCAGCCGCGAGGGAGCAGTGTGCGCACGGGAACTGGAAGGGCGGGAAGCTGATAATTTATATTTCGTGTGGACCGGGCCGGGTCGAGCGAGAGATGTGTTCGTCAGCTCGGCCGGAGGGCGTCAGGAGCGCAGGGACCAGATCTGCTCGTTAAAGCTGATTACCGAAGCTCTCGAGAGTCCGATGGGAAAGCTCCTCCCTATCCCAGCCAGAGGTCCCCAGAGAAGGAAAGTAATATTGTGTCGCTGTGCCACTGCTCGTGTTGTTGCCCCAACACTCACAACACTCCAAATGGTGACCAAAAGTTTTGCCGGGTTGAAGTTCTAAAACGATATCCGGCAACATTTCTCTAGTGTCGTTATTTTTCTCTCCATTTTGTCGCTTTTTTGGGGACGGGAGAGCAAGTTACTTTACAATTGTACCGACAACTTTGCCTTTCGTGAAAAGTATTTTACGTTCGAACCGGGGTTGGACCCGGGAGCATCATTGCAAAACTTTTGCCCGCTAGACTTGCAGGTTGCGGGAGAGCTCACCAAGGAAATGAACCATTTGAAGCACACACCGAAAGCACCGGTCGTGCCGTTTTTTTGAAGAAGCGTCCATTTTCACGCCGTTTGTTTTGTTGGGGTTTCCTAGTCTCGTTCGCACCCAATCCATGCTCTGACGAAATGGGACGTTTTTGATTGAGGTACGCTCCGCGCTTATTTAATCCGATTTTTATTGACGATAGGAAAATGGGGAAGTAATTTATGCGCGACTTTGGGTGATTTGTTTTTGTGTGCGATTATGTTTTATTGAAATTTGAAACTGTCTTCGATTGTCTTCGCAGAGCTTTGGAATCGAAAATAAAATAAAATCCACTGAGCTATTTCGTCCCCAAAATGGAGATCGATTTCCACCGATCAAAAATGGGTTTAAAACGGCTCAACATTCGCTGCTCATGGGGGGTCGCAAAAAAAGAGCTTTAAGGGATATTTTGTTGCACGTTTGAAAGGCACCGCCAAAAAGCAAATGCTGGCACTCACTAAAGTCCCATTTACGTAGGCACGCGGTAGCATTGCGCCATGGGCATAACTTCCACCTGGAATACCCCACCCGATGATGCCTAGCTTCGAGCTCTAATGTAATACGCGACCTGAATGTCGAAGTCAATCCAATCAATTTCACGACACCGATCGATGACGGACGCTGGTGAGTCGCTTTTTTTTCTGGGGTGGGGTAACTTGCCTAATTCGTGCGTCAAAAGCAAAAGCTAAAGCAAAAGCAAAAAAAAAAAAACAAAACATGTTTAGGGTGGATCATTTTTTGTTCATCCGTCACCCGGTGCCGTTTTGGATTTCAAACCGACGAGAGCCGCTTTCCATGTCGTGCCCGATGAGCCATAACCGCGCAGTGATGATACCGCAACACGGTGTGGTACAATAACTGAGCTAGAAGAAAGAGCACTTCCACCCAATCGAAATCGGAACTTATTCGCTATGCAATGTGGTTCGCTCGTAGTGAAGTACAAGTCGGAAAAAGGGGAAAAATGAAAATGCTGGAAGCGGATTTGACCGGCTTGTAAAACGGTTGGTAAACGGTTCAATTTGGGATCGAAACCGCTAGAGAACTTCTTCCCCGCGTGGTGGTTCGGAGCCTACATCATGCCCATGGGAATGTTTCGAAAGAGCTCGGGATAAAAGCTGCACGATTTTGCTGGATTGACTTTGGTTGCTATCATCATGGTTTTATTGGGCAATGTGAAAGAGAGCAACGAAACCTCTCGAACATGGAAATTGACTTTATTAATGTGGTCTTTTATGGAAATCATTAGGTGAAACAAAAACTCAATTAAGTCCCAAGAGCCTAATCACTCAACAATATACGGATGAATGCATTTATTCTAGCATGCAACCCAATGTCACTGATACTGAAAAAAGCCGTATCGTTCACATCTGTGTCTACCTATATACACCCGGTTTATGAACCAACCCGAAGCATAGATCACATCGTAAAAAAAATCACCTGTTTTTGCTTTCGTGCACCGTACCGATGATCGATGGTCACGTTTTTATGGTAATTTACGTTAAACTGAACGCACGTTTGAACGTTCGCCGGGACACGTGCTTAATAAGTTCGGAAGACTGAGAAGGGGATTTTACACACTCTCTCACAGCGCCGGTAGGTCATAGAGGACAACACGCGCGCTAGCAGTAACGGGAAGGTAATAAGAGATCGAGCGGTACAAAATATGGTCGATTGTTTTTCGGTCTAGCCGAGGGAAATGATAAAGCTCCGGGCATGCGTGAGATGCAATTTTATTTTATGATTTTCTAACAGTCCATTTGTGTCGAAGTGTAATTTCCTCCCCCTCCCAATGTGAAAGTGGATTGGCGTCACGTGTTTTTATTGGATGGGGGGTTTGCTGTTGCAGTGTGTTTAATTTGACGGTTTGGCTCTGTCACTCGTCACGAAACGTTGTCACTTTCTGTCTTGTTTCCGTGTTGGGTTATTGACTGTAGATTTGCGGAAAGATCATCTCAAAACCTTCAATTAAGATGTTCTGCTGAAGCTAGTTGTACTAAAAACAATAATTTTTGTCGTCAATAGGGCTAGGGAAATATAATGGGAGTTTCCATTAAAACCATTACTTAATATAACCTATTGCTGCAAAGTAATGTACTTCATGAATCTGAATGAATCTTTGAAATTATTCAATGAATCTGAATCTCGGATACATAAATCTCGAAAGGTTAATAAATCATCAAAGATTCATAGAGCTTGAGCTTCTTCTTATTCTTCTTATTGTCATAACTACCTACATAGTAATAATGACCTATACAGGGCATCGTTTCTAGTTTCGAATTTTATGATGGATTTCGAGGCTTCTTGGCAAGTACCACGCAGTCGAATAGGTTGTTTTATTTAATATCTTGAAAATGATACTGCTCTAAAGATCCATGAATTCCTGGATTCAACTTTATAGAATTTGAGATACATGAATCTTTACAGATTCAAGAATCTTTGGAGAT
Organism: Anopheles gambiae; assembly: GCF_943734735.2. Lineage (NCBI taxonomy): Eukaryota > Metazoa > Arthropoda > Insecta > Diptera > Culicidae > Anopheles > Anopheles gambiae. The sequence goes on from NC_064601.1 coordinate 98,724,055, forward strand.
TCGATTCGAGATTCTGATAGCTGAAGATTGACATAAATCAATCTCAACGAAAGATTCGTGAAACGCAACACTAGTCTAGCTAGATTCCATTAAGAACTCTATTAAGAATAAAGATCCATGAATTCCTGGATTCATCTTTATAGATTTTGAAATACATGAATCTTTACAGATTAATGAATCTTTGGAGATTCGATTCGAGATTCTAATAGCTGAACATTGATATGAATCAATCTCAACGAAAGATTCGTGAAACGCAACACTAGTCTAGCTACATTATATTAAGAATTGAGGACTAAGCATTGTTATAATATTTTTTTCTGAAATAACTATTCTACTTGGAAAGGATTATTTTTAATTCCAGAACTAATTGCCGAACCTCATGTTTTTGTATCTCTTCCGTCCTTTAATTGCCCGTTAAACTCATTTCGGTAGTCCGTTCGTTAAACCTAATCGCGAAGGGTTTAAACCCGGTACTTACAAAAGCTTTACACCTGTGTACCAAGGGCCCTGATGCTACTATAGCGTGCTCGATTTAGTACGGTAAAATCCTCTTTAAAGCCCCTTTAAAAGCACGGAGAAAAAATACATTTGCCCATAACAACCCATTTCCACAACCCCGGCTATGGATGGTTGTGGTGCAACAAATGGTGACACTTCGTTAACCCGCTCAGAACCGATTGAGACGGAAGGCCTTCTGTTCCCCCCTTCCCATTAAGTTCCTCGTCAGATGTTGTGTCCTGTTTGGAGGTAGCAGCCGAAGAACGTGCTCATAAACCTTTACGACGCACGACGGTTTTGTTGTGGTAAGGTAAAGAAAAACGCGCACACACACACGCGGAAACTCATGGTAATATGAAAAATGACCCAAACCGTTAAGGAAACGCAAATAAAACGCGAAACGTAACGTGTGTTTGCCAATTGAGGAAGTAGAACCACACACACACACACGCATGCAATGCAAGGATTAAAGACACGACTCCCCGGCCCCGCTGTTTAATGTTCGAGAACGACACACCCGGTCGAGACGTGCCGGTTTGCAAGAAGTTTTGTGACCAACGCTTTTCATTTACTGCCCCGTTATTCCCCACGGAAAGCGGATGTCATAAGGTTTTGTGTGCCGCGATGTTTGATTTGATAGCCAACAACCAGCAAGCCGCCCCAAACGATGACGATGATGATTGCGGGATTATTGTTGGTGTGCTGACATGAGAACGGGCCCTGGCAGGCGCGCTATAACTTCGAACCATCACCGTTTTCGTGTTGTGGACTGGACCCGGTGCTGTGTTGGTGGTGGATTAGTGCATCGGTTTTTGTTTACTGTTTTTGAAACCAGAAAACCACTTTTAGCGCTTTTTCCATGTCGAAAGCAATTAAACGTGGGGCAAATGGTTTCCGCTAATCAATGTGTACACCCCACCGGCTCTCGGGGGTGGAATAGAATGTTGGAAATGAAATTTTTTGTTGCTATTGGTGGCTTTTCTAATCAATTTCGAGCTGAAAAATTCTTCGCATGCAACAAACATTCCACGCGCGCCATGTTGTTCGGGTGGAAACCACTGGAAAATGGGAGGCAGCAGCCAACCGAAAGTCGCCACCACAATCGACGACCGCCCGACGTGCGATGGAGGGGTTTTTTGTGTGTTGGTATTGCTTCTATTTGCTTTCCTCTGTCTCTTTTCCGAAAAACCAGAACTTTCCACCAAACAGACCAAAATTCTGCCAACCCACCAATAGCTTCCAATTAGAGTGAGTGAGTGGGTTCTGCTTTTTGTTGTTGTTTTTTTTTTTTAATCTCTTATTGGATACATTTTTTTCCACCTGCCCGTGGCATTGAATCTCGTTCGTCGGTGGTTGTGATGCGATTAGAGCCGAAGCATATTGAGCATTGACGGCCGAACGCAAAACGACGGCAAAACCTCAACTGTGAAAAGCGTCCGCGGACAGATATTGAAAATGGACGGCGAACCGGCGCAAAAATATAAACATGGCCCCAAATGGCGGCAAACAAAACCGCACCGACAAAATAAAAAAGCGAACACGACACGAGCGCATTTTACACACGTTCCGGTTGCAGGTGCAACATCACGCACGACCAACACCGCCAGAGTGTGTGTTTGGTGAGCGGGAAAAGTTTGTTAATTACCACCATCGAAGGCGCGCGCAGTCCACCAACTAGAAGGACGCTGTTTGGCTTAGAGCCCTTGGTGCGGATTATATGTTGTTTTTCTGTTGATTTTATTCCTTCGTTTGGCTGGCGTTTGGCTGAGTTTCATTAGATTCACCCATCGTGCTTTTCCATTGAATTTCTGGCTTGTTTCATTTGGTTGTGCGTTGTGAAAGAAATGAATCTTTCATTCACGGTTCTGGTTGTATGGAAAATCTGCCTTTTTTTAAATGCAGACCCATATGGAGAGGAAAAAAACCTTTCCTACTTCACCTCTCGCTCACTGCGTTTGAAGTAGATTGAGGCGTGCAGTTTTTACTTTTTGTGGGTGGCTGTTTTTTTTTTTTTTGCATCATCACCAACACCACCACAAACCGCAGGCGCAGGGGGACGGTTGTGTCACGATCGATGTGTGCGCCCTTGATTTGCACAGCACCACATTTTCCGACTCGTGGCCACTTTCATGACCGTGGTCTGTCATTAGCTTTCCCTGTGCTGTTTTTATTTCTATTTTTTTCTGCCGACTGTTTGTTGTAAGTACATTTGCCAATCCCTCACCTTTTTTTAATGCAATTTTATGCACCCAATGGTTGGGCGCGATTGAAAACAGAAAAAAGTCGGAAAACTGTGCGCCACAATTTTGCATTGATTTTAAAAGAGGTAAAAAAAACCAACCAGTCAGTGTTTGTGGTGGTGAAAATCTGCTGCAACCGATGGGAAGCTCAGCATGAACAGGACTTTTCAGGCTGAAAGTTTTAATGAACGAGAAGTTATCGTTTACGCTCCAGGATGCACGGCGTTAATGAGCGCAATAGTTTCTAGCTTTGCGCAGAACGCAACGCCTGCTTGCAGTACGCAGTACCATGTGCCAATTAAAACATACACAAATCTGGTTCTACTGTCTGTTTTTCATGGCTGTCACAAGTAAAAGGCTGCTCTTGAAAGTAGACCTTTACGCGGATGTCACATCGCTCATCTAAAACATCTCCTTTTCACAACCATTTTTAGTTTTTCTTTAGTTAATGTTAGTGTGTTTAGTCTTTTAAGCGTATTTAGGGCAAACAAAAGGCTCATAAAAGCCATTTTACAATCTTCGCCCACATAGTACTTGCTTCCAAATGTCAATTAGTTTGCTCTTCCCATAATCAGGATGCATATGCACATCCAAAAGGTAACTGGGTGCAAAAGAAATGCAAAAACAAACATGGGAAACATGCTAGAAAAATCACCTTAGCAATGATAGCAATGGCACAAACATGTGTACAAAGATTCGAACAATTCTGTAACGAGTGCAAAGCACAAGTTTAAAAAAAACAAACACGAATAACTGTACAGCTTTTTTTGTTACTTCATAAAGATCGAGAAGGAAAAAAAATCAAAAAAAGCCAACCGCCCCTTCTATTTTCCTACAGTGCGCCTAGTGCGACTGGCGGCACGCAAATGTTCCGTGCCTGCTGCACTGGGGCTGGCCAGTAAGCCCCTTTACGATGCTGCACACACACACAATTAAACGGTGCATTGGCAGAAGGGCCGAACAAATTGGTTTGCTCTTCCCCCTTGGTCACGCATGCACCACACACACTTTCTTTTCCTTGTGTCTTTTCCTTTCACTGCACCAAACACACACACACACACACATAGGTACACTGTACACGCAGAAAGGAAGTTGCTGCTGTCGTCCGTCTCCCCTTTCGCCCACAATGCGTTGACCACGCACGGTCGCTTTACGAGCGCGATGGGGAGTTACAGACGGAAAGCAGACCAGGCAGACGAGGGGAACGCGTCAATGTATTTTTCACGCACCACTGCACTGGAGCAATGCACTTCCTCTCGTTTTTTGTTTTGTTTTTTGTTTGAAGCAACCAGCGGGGGCGCACGCAGGGTGACCAGATGGCTACTACTGTACAAAGCGAAACGATACAAAACAAAAACAAAAAACAAAACTACGAAAATACCACAGGACACGCGTTCTCTACACCGGTTTGTACAACACAAGGGCGCAGCGCAACTGACTTCCAGCTCGGTCGTGCTGGGAAAAGTGCTGTTTTTCCTTCCCCGCCTAGCCTTTGTACTTTGTTGCAACTGCTGCACACCACGTCTTCGCGCAATGAGCTCGCGTGGTGAAAATTAGCAATCTTCCAATTAGCGCAAAGGAAAAACTATTGCTGCGGCAGCACGTTCTCTCCAGTACACCACTCTGACCATACACCACGGCGTACCTTATTTATGCGAGCTGTTTTAAAGCCGAAGCCTACGGATGCGCTTTTTTTTGCTACTCACTTTCACGTACACGATTGGCGGCAAAAGATTTCCTTTTGTTTTGCCAGGCTTCTATTGCTTTTCTTTTCCTTTTTTTTTTTTTTGGCTACTGAAACGCACCCGATTTTCTGCTATCGATTTTCCTGCTTATGGTACTGTTTGGAACGGTTTTGCTGTGCACTGGCGCTAATTAGCGATGCACCCGTCGGACACTTGCGGTTGTTTCGAACTGATTTTCCAATCGCAACGGCACTGCTGCTGCTGCTGCGACGACTGTACGGCGCGCGACGATCGAACTGCGTTCGCGCAATGCTGATCCGGTACTGATGAAGGCGCACGCGTTCCGGCCGGGCGCAGCTTAAAGCCACCCCGCCGACTCACTCTCACACACACTGGACCGACACGCACACAGAGCTTTTTATTGTGAAGGGGTGAGTGGGAAAGGGCTGTTGTGTCTCTTCGTGTTACATGCTCGCGCGTGCTGTGCGGGTAAGTTTTGATGGTGTTAGTGTTAGTTACAATGGTCATTGCGGGTGTTTTTTTCTATGTGTGCGTGTGTGCTTTTGTGGGAAATGTGTTTCCTTTTCACTCGTTTTGTGGGTGGGTGTCTCGGTGTGTTTAGCTCTCCGTTACTATCTAATGAACTGCTGCTGTTTCCTGAAAAAAAAATGTAATTTTCATGTGGCCTCCCTAATGCGTTTGTTTGTGCAAATTGGAGACGCATTAGGGGTGGGTGGGAAGAGATGGGGAATGACACCACAGTGGACGTCAGCTGCGAGATGTAACAGATTAACGCTTTACTTAGCGCTTTGGAGCGCTCTCCAGCGTTGAACTTTTCGTTCTAATCCTGGTCACGGCACCAAAATGTGCTTTTGGAAGTTTTAGCCGTTTGATTGATAATAAAATTTGCCGTTTCACATAAGAATAGAGCGATCGATCTTTTCACTGTATTATTAATTATTTCAAACATTTGTTACATTTTTAAAGTGACGTTTATAGTTAAGTTATATTCTACATTGTCTTAAGACAGGAGGAATAAAACAAGCAACATAACAAGCGTTATAGTTGTTCATAATTTGGGTATTGACATCTGCAAACAAAACAAATATGTTTGACCTTTTATGTCAATTTACGAACCTTTTTATTTAAGTTAAATTGTAATGTTTGAAGTATTTAACCTTTGAAACATGCATCATATTAAACCACAAAACCACACTGTCATATGTTGTTCAAATGTTAGGGCTCACGATAAAGCAATCGCGCTCCCCCTGTGTTCTGTTCGTGTTTTCAACCCCTCTTGGTGAACTTCCCCGTCAGGTGGCTCTGGTCAGATGTTGTTTCCGTTGCATCAGACTCTGAAAAGCCCTGTTCTTCACTGTAGTTGTGTGTTTCATTCAGTGCTGTTGAGAATTCGCCTAGCCACCGTTTAGAAACGTGCCCTTAGCATTGGTCTACTTCCCGTCTTGCCAAGATAACTTCATTCAAATGCTTCCGTTTCACCCTCCGATCACGCAACCGGACCTACTCTAGAGCGTACTTAGTCACATAATCTTGATGAATATACATCTCAACTTACTTTTATCGCTGTAAAGTGTATGTGTTTTGTTCTATAACTTATTTACACTATCTATATTGAAAATTCTTGCGACTTTATCGCTGCTCTCACCGTCTCGGTTCGGTTTGAATGCACAAACACCTTTAAACAGCTGCCATGTATGCAAATCGGGCATACGAACACACAAAAAAACAAACCTCTCGTCGTTATCTCCGTTGCAGATGGTGGTAGTTTGGGTTTACATGCATGATAAAGGGTGTCGACTCAACCTTGCTAGCGTTCGAGAATAGTGATACACATCTCTAATACCATCACCACAGCTGTGGGGTGGGCAGTAGTGTGTTCTTCCCCCTTGTGAAACGTTCCTTCGCTAGCACGTCATGTGATGCACGGTAAAGAAGCAGGGAGCAAGGGAGGATTGCGAAATCTCCCAGCAGCGAAAAGACACACACACAAGACACGCTCCTCACACTCTCAGCCTGTCTGTCGTGTTCTTGTCTATGTCACGACCGACCGTCCGTTTCGGTTTCGGTACTATTTCCCGATGGAAGCGATGGTTGCACATCACGTTGTAGCGCCAAACGTGTTCCCGTGTTGGCAAACTTCTGCTGCCTTTCCTCCAAAGCGTTTGATGAAGCGGAAGAAAAGCTCATTTTCCGATGCATGAGCATTGCTTCTGTGTAGGGAGGGATGTAGGACGAGCCGAGACACACAAGTACGACGGGCGACGCTTTTTCGGCAGAACGTCGGAATGCTACGTTCCGCGAACGGCACGAATGAACAGTGTACAAAACCATTTGGGAAAACTTAACCTTATTGAACCAAAAGGAAGGAAAACAGGGGGTACGTCTTCGCGAAGAGTGTTAGTTCAAAGGCGCCTCGGTCGCACAAGTACCGGAAGCTTCTTGGCTACAAAGCGGCGCAGCAGAACAGCGGCTGTGAGGAAGGAATTGGTTCAAAATTTACGACCTTCCACGCCACCAGACGAAATGGGGTTGAAAAGGTAGGAATAAAATTTACTAACGAATGATCGAGGGAAAAATATTTTACACGCGTTACACGGCAATAGTTGTAAGGGTGGTGGTGTTAGCTCTGTTAGGGTAAAGACTGGTCCTGTAAAACGCTCTACCAGCTGCAGACGCCGTTAAAATGTCGTTAAAATCAATCTCAAGCACTTTTTGGCCAGCAGAAAAATGCATGCAGCAATCGTAGCGGGCGTGGGGTTTTCCTGAATGTAATTTATCAACCTGTGTGCTCCAAAGTCAAAAAGATACGAACCGTTTTAAGGTATCGGATTTGGCCAGTTGTGTGTGTGTGTGTTTTTTTTTTGCTACATATTTAAAATATTTTGTATCTGTTCTCTCAGCTGTGCTCTTGAATGCAGGAAATGGATTGAAAGGGGGAAATAGCATCCAACAATACATTCCGCAGCACGTCGTCCCTCACCAGCACCAGATTAATTTATTGTTTTGAAATGTTCGCCTTTTCGTTTGCTAATCATTTTATGTTCCCCCACAAGGGTGTTATATTTTACACCACCGGGTGGTTGAAATCACTGCGCCACACAAACGCCTCGAAAACGTACGCAAATACCCAACTCCACGGCGGTGGTGGTGGTGGACATAGTAGCCCCAAAGCTGAAGGGAAAACGACACCTACGACCTGCGAAGGTGTTTTTCTGTGGACATTTGCTGCTAATCTCGCTGTACCACGGTACCAACCTGCAACGACGAAACGGTGAAGGAAGCTTCCCGCTATCAGAATGCAAATATTTATACTCAACCACTGGATCTTTTAGCCCGCGTGGGTAAGAGAGATTGGTCGGTGCGCTATCTCCGGTTACTGAAGCGCGCAGCTCTGCTGCGGTGGCTGTTTTTTTTTTTTGCTTCTTTCCTTTTAAGTTCGCGCAATGCGATGTGCCAGTTTGCGTTTAATAAATTTTAATACCGTCCTCTCTGGTATATTAATAGACAGCCGTGGGTCGTGTGTTGTACCGCTCGATCGCGCTGACGAATCGGATGACAGCTGTCATCGGCTTCAAACGACGCTGCGCCATTGCAGTACGGCTGGCCGGTGCAACGTGAGATCGCTGCAGTGCCGCAGCATATCGTAAAATGCTCATAAAACACCCGTCAAGTGTGGCGTCGGTGTATGATGCCATAAAGCCGTTTTGGGCACCGTGCAGAACGACATAATTGCTACCTTCCGTGTGGCGAGGAACAAAACAAGGGGTGCTGTTCGACATGAACTTGAGAGCATCGTGCATCGTTTCCGACCGCTGGATGACATATGAGAATATTCGTAAAATTCTTTGTCCCTGCACCCCTACAGCCCATCGAATCGGTGTTATTGTGCATACTTTAGTGGTGGTAATAAAACAATGACATTCAACAACAATAAAGCGAGAAGCGCACGAGATGTGCTTTGATTTATTCAACCATTCAAGCTGTATGCTCTGCCCTTCCATCCACCGAGTCATCTCAAGCTGTGTGGTTCCGCCGAAAAAAAAAAAAACGATTTAAATATTTCACTCCTTCCGAACCTTCAATTCATAATAGGATGTGTTGCTCGAGTCTCGGAGCATAACCAACGCTCTTTCCCCCATCCCGGCTCTCGGTCGCGATGAATTATTACCGCACGCAGAGTCCTCGCGCCACGCACACTCTACACAATGGGAACGCACAAACGCAGTCAAACAATGCCGAGCACCATACAGTTGCAATATGCAAACGATTTCGCTGGTCAAAGCCCCCCAATATGCAGGCGCCGCCATTGCCAAATCGTGTGCACGATGTGCGTCATTTTGCCGTCCGGTATGTAGACGGCAGTTGCCCGCAAAGGAGAGCAGCACAGAATCTGCCTCCTCCATGTGCAGAAGCCTGCAGATAAATGCAGAACGCGCAGTGCAGTGCACCTGCTGGCTGCGTTGGCCCTTTCTATGCACTGTTTGCCGGCACACGCGGCTGGGGTACGGTTGACACTGTTTTACGGTAAAAATTGAATACAACTTTAATTTAATTCAATTGCATGTTTACCCAATCCTGGCCACTGGCCCGTCGACCGGAACGTGGAGCCGTGCGGTCATCAAGAGAGCCAAAAGGGTGGGGTGAGAGCAGGGACACTAGCCATCATGTGCACCGCTCGGTACGTGAAATACAAGCTCCACTGTGACACATGAAAGCACGACAACGACGACCACGCCGGGGGAGAACAGGGCGAAAGCGTCGCTTTAGTGCGAAACGGTCCACTTCACCTCTCCATTATCGTTATTATTATTTTGTTCTATTGCCAAGCACCTAGCCTCGACTAGATTTGCGGAGAGTTTGCGAGTTTGTATGTATGTCTGTGTGTTTGTGTTTTGGGCAATAGATCCGGGTATTATTTTCCAATGTACTGAAAACCCGACTCACTCACGGAGAAAGACATTCCATTTTGTTCTACATTGAAATAGAGAAAAAGATAGAAAAAAGCACACACACACACACACACACACACACACACACACACAAATACACACACAAACACTCGTCTCACGAACACCGGGGTAAAGATAAATTGGGTAAAGCGGCATTTAAACGGAACCATCGCGCGTTGCGCGAACCGGAAATGCAGTGGAAAAAATAACACACCCTCTTCCGCAACTGCCACCTGCTGCTCGTTTGAGAAAAAAAAAGCAGAACCCGATTTTCTCACCCGATTTTTCATTGCTTTATTCTCTACTGCTCTTGCTCTTTATTTTCTCCCGCTTTTGTTGTTGCCCCCTTTTAAAGCTGGTGGAAACTGTCTCCACTGTTCGCGCATTGTGTCATTTTGCAATACTCTCTAACCTCTCGATACGCCTTTCTCTCCTGCACCACTCTATGAACGTGCATTCCTCTTCAAACTTGTACCGAGAAATAAATGTCCCGGCTTTTCACAAAGCGACCCCGAACACACACACAAAAAAAATATTTCGATGGCACAGTTTTAGTACTCTTGTGCTCCCATTTTTTGTTTCTTTTTTATTCTCTCAGGATCGACAACAACAACAACCACCACGAAAAAACCGCAAGTTATGGACCGAAAATACTTGTGGCGACACGGGGGAACGCAAACATGATGCTCTTTTTGCCCCTTTTTGCAAAAGGGGGATGTGATTTTCGGTGCTTTTGGTGAAGGTCAGGTCTGATAGAATACAAAGCAAATGGTAGGAAAGCGATGGAAAATAATGATTATGATCGTTAGCTTCGTAGGTCGGGTTGAGTTGGATTTTGATAGAGTTGAACATTTTGCTCGAGTAATGTACTTGTGCAAACGTTTGCAAAGGAATTGTCCAATGAATGTGGTTTTGGAAGTAGTTTTGTAGTCGAAATACACACTATTGTATCGCTGGAAAGATGTTAGCTGGCAAAAGCGCGTACTCATCTCTCAAACTCCTCTCATGTGTGATCGCGATGAAATCACGTCACGCGCTATCTCAGCCTTGACTACAGCAGCGCGTCCGGTCCACCAACCCCCCTCTGTCTGTATCCGTATCTGTATCGAATCTTATCCCACTTCCACCGGATATGCTCGCTAGATGTAATTATTGGCTATCTCTCGCCGTCGTCTATTATTGTCCCTCACCTCCGTATGTGTCTCCGTTGTTTGGTGCGACTACGACTAATGAGATTTCCCTTTTTCCATTCTCTCTCTCTCTTCCACACAGGTACGGTATATCTGGGTCCCTTCAAACAACGAAGACCAAGGTCTCCGGTCACCGGTTGATATGTGTATGTGTGCAGTACTGACGATAAAACGGTCGCGTCTAGGTCATACATGCTGGAGTTTGGTCGTCTCACTCGAGGTAATAAGGTTCCCACATGCGACCCATTGCGACAAGTTGTTCAAGATAAGTCGTTGAAGTCGCAGCAAGTAGTGGAAATGAGAAGGAGTAAGCTATAAACTTGTTTCATTGGCTATGCCAGTACGCTGTTTTTGATTTGTGAGATATCTCTGCACGATCAAACATTAGTTTTCACTAGTGATGGGTTAAAAGTTGGCAACATGTTGGAGTGGACTCCAACAATTTTGGAACCGACTCTGGATGTTAGGTACGAGCATTATCAGGAGCCGTTCGAAGTCTTCCAGAATCGTCCGGAGTCGTCTGGAGTCGTCCAGAGCCGTCCGGAGTGATTCGGTATCGTCTGGAGTCGTCCGGAGTCGTTCAGAATCGAAGTTGGAGTCATCCAGAGTCGGAGTCAAAGTCATCCGGAGTCTGAGTAGGAGTCACCCGAAGTTGGAGGTCAATATCGACACTGGCCGACTACGACTCCGATTTCAAACGACTCTACTAGACACCGAATCTGACTCTGTTCGACTCCGCCAGACTCCATCCCCGGACGACCCCAACTCTGTTTGACTCCAATTCCGGTAGACTCCAACTCTGAACGACACCGACTCCGAGCGGAACTAATAGTTCTGATTTAGCCAGAGTCGGATCAGATAAATAAACAAAGTCAGATTGAAGTCATGGGTGCGCTCCAGAAAGCACATCACTAATTTCCACACCGGATCGAAGATCACTCGATCTTTCGAATTCTCGCGGCAATCACACCGCCATCAGCTCTTGAAATAAATCGAGTCGGTGGGGGAATAGACGGAGCCCTATTCTATTGCATCTGGGAAATGCTAGCGTGCTTGGTAAAGAATCACCAGACCGTGAACTTGACACTGGATCGGCTCGACTCGTAATACAAAAGGCAAAAGCACACACTCGCACGAACACTGGCTTTTTCCCCTTGTTCTTCCGGCTTCAGTATACGACACCCTCCTAAAGCAATCGCAATTTCCCCGCGCTTTGGTCACTTCCGGATTGCAGTGTTGTGTTAGGTTTATGGTGTTTTTTTGTGTGTGGACTGATGTGTACTTTGTTTACCATGTGCCAAGTCATCGGGTGGAAATGTAGAAGCCTAGTTGTTATTAGAGTCACCCATATGAGTCAGCTAAGAGCGCGTGGGACCATATTTAATGCATCGAAGCGTGCATACTACCAGGCGCTGGGGGCACGGAGGGCTCCGAAACACACATTCGGCGGATGATGACTCCAGCGGAGAAAAGTATCGCACCTTTTCCACCTCTTTCCTTGCCCCGCAATCACAAACGGAGGGAAGGTTTTGTGTAGGGCGCTCGATGCGGCACCGGCAGTAATTAAGGGCTCTCTCGCTGGTTTTAATTAGATGTTGAATAATTTATAAACTACCTCGCGGTCGGAGGGAGGAGTTATCGGTGTGTTGGTTTAGTAATCGTCGGTGGTGGTTAGATATTTTGTGTTGCAATTTTTATCCCGAGAGAAAGAGAGAGAGAGAGAGAGAGAGAGAGAGAGAGAGAGAGAGAGAGAGAGAGAGAGAGAGACACGGAGAGATATGGTATGAGGTTTTACGTTGCACCACACACTGGTGGTTTATTCATCAATGTCGGACCAATTTCGGTAAAATATCGTATGTATTTTTCATATGCCATCGAGCTGCTTCTTCCAATCGGGTTCAAAAACTCTTCCCTGCCGTGTGGGTGGCGCAGGTGGCGTGTGGGTGTGTGTGTGTGCAAGTCGTTGCTCTCCTGGTGCAAGGAAAAAAGGGTTAAAAGGGGTTGCATAAAATATGGAATGCAGTCAGCGCGTTCGGTGCTGCAAACGTCCGAGCGAAGGTTTTGCGGCCGGCCCGGGCCCATGGGAGATAGTTCGATACATCATCAAGGTTTATGGGCTGCAGTGTTCCGTGTGGAAAATGCGCTCTTTTAATGAGGAAAACTTGAAGCGCAGCAGGGTAAATTAATATTTGTGGAAATTTCGTTTGAAGTTACTAGATACAAAGAAAAGTGAAAGGTGGAAAATGAATTGAGCTTCATAGAAAATTGAATTCACATTTGGATTCGGTCGATCAAGGGCGGTCTGTCATTGTTGTTTGCTTTTGAATCATTTGCTCAAATTCCAACCCACTGTTCCAAAAAAACGCTCCATTTTTAGCGTTTATTAATTATACTCTTTTAAATGAGACTTTATTGCCATTTTTTCGATAACTAGAACTCATTTTAATCCAGCGTATTGCTGTTTATACCACGCTGTCGCGGTTTTATAGCCCACCAACGACCTTATTTGCATTAACGCTGGAAGCAATCATAACGCAATTTCCCTTTCCCAATCAGAGAAAGGACTTCTTAGTATTCTGAAAATGAATTCACCTCCCTTTTCCCGCTGTGGTCGTAAAATTTTCCAATTACAAACACACTCCGTGGGAGTGCAAATGTGTTTTTGCATTAAGCTCCCAACTCCCCAAACGGGGGCCGTTCTTTTTTTATTACACTTCTCAGATTTAAATTTCTTATTAGATTCGCCGAAGGCAAAACAAAAAATCAATGTCACTGGAAAATCGATCATTGCTTCACGGTGGCGCGGCGGCAGCAGCAGCAGCAAACGGTGAACGTTGTTTGCTCTTTGCGTCGGAAATCAGCTTATTGCATCTTTATGGTTGTGGCGGGGTTTATCGTCATAAAAAAAAAAGAAAAAACGGTAACGTACGTAAAATTTGACAGTCAAAAGCAGCTTATTTGATCGGATCCGCTGCGATAGGGTGTTGCGATCGTTGAAAAAGACGAAGCATTTTTTTTTTGCACGGTCAGGAAAAGTGTGCGTTCATTAGACGCTAATTTTTGTCAGGGACAAAAACGGGCCTTCTCGCGGTCCGGATGAACGGTTAATGAAGTGAGGTTACCTTGTAGTGATTTATGGATTTGAATATTTTTTTTACAGAAAATTCCAATTTTCACTTCAATATCCAAAACAAAAATCGATTCTACAATCAATCTATTTAAAGAAAAAACCATATCGAATGATTTAAAAAACTACCTCTTTTTTCCAATCGATGAAAGTCCGATCAATCATACCGATCGGTCTGCGGCAGACATTCCTTTGCTCAATTTTCACATTACACGATCGGCATGTGAACACATTGTTTCAACAGGCATAAATGCTGCAATCTTTCACACTCTTTTCCCTCTACCTTGCTGCTTTGGCAAGTTGTGTGTTGGTGCATTTGGAAACAGCTCGTCAGCATATCGCCGCATTTAATTTGGCTCTCCGCAGATCGGCGCTACACCCCGATGGTGATGGATGGTGCGTGCGTGCAGCATAATCTTATTTTCGGCGTCTCCGGCGCTCGTTTACATCATGGCAATTATCTATCGGCCATTTCGTCTCGATACATGATGCCAATATACCAACCACATGTGTGTGTGTGTGTTTCTGTGTGATGTCATCTAATCGCGAAGCAAAATTGATGAAATCGCTCCGCTGTTGCGGTTGTTATGGTGGAAAAAGTTGGACTGATTTTGCCCTTTTAAAAATCGGACGATTTCGGGCCTAATGAATTGATGACAAAATTGCAATCGAAAGTGAAATGACACATTCATGTAACGAGAGGACAGTTCTTTGTGTTAATTTGATTTTTTGTCAATTTTTTGGATTTTTTCATCAATTATTTAAAACAAAAAACAGGACACGTCACTCGCAAGTTATGGCATTTTCATCGAGTAGTTATAATAATTCGATATGATTTACCAGCGATCATCACCAGTTTAGTTTTTTCTTGCTCAAAGCTCTTGCCCAAAGAATGTCTCGAGAGCGAAAGTGATAAATGGCAAACCATTTCCCCGAATTGGATTTTCACACGTAAAAAGATCATTTCCATTTCCTCTAGTGAAACAAATCTAACACTTTCAACGTGTGACTATCGTTGATACGAATGGAACTTCCTGTGCTGCTCCAGTGCTCTGGTCACGCAAACATCACACACACACACACACGCACGTCACATGCCCTGTGTGGGAAATGTTTGTTTGGTTCGGGTTCGGAAGCAGCCGGAAAAATGAGATTCCCAGAAAATAGGTAACTTGTTCTAAATGAGCCCAGCTTTGGGGGGCCCAAATTTTTATCGCTCGTCCTAACGAACGAGTTGGTCAACTTTGGTGAAAGTTTTCGCATCGGCTAACTTTGCTTCTTTATTCGAGCCCTCGCGGGGTCCTGCTGCGCGGCAAAGTCGAGGCAGCAGCACAGCTTGAAGTGGTTCGTATCAATTAGAGAAATGCTTGCGATGTGTGAGAGTGCCCCCTCTTTGCGGCATTCTGCTCATTAGGGTTGGTGCGGGTGGTATTTTCACCTGGAAAACTTTTGCATTTTCTTTAATAGATTGTTTGAATATGCTTTGAAATCGCAAAGTCTCTTAATAAATTTTCCTCTTAGTTTGCCTTCTTTTGATAAAAATCCCCAAAAAATAGTTTCGCTCGTGCTAACCCTCTAACAGACTCTTCACGTGCCTAGGTAGCGCCTAGGTCAAGCGGACAATATACTAGGTTGTTTTTTTTTTGTGTGTGTTCTGCTCCCTACCACAGCCAACAAGATTACAAAAATCCTTGACAGCAATCGTCTGTGTTCCGGTGGCAATTTTGAACCACCACCAACCTTTCTGGCAAAAGAAAAGTTCATCCCAGTTTTCTTTTGTACTCTCGCATTCCCCGCACTTTTGGGGTGCGTCCTTAATTAACGCTCTCTCTCTCTTTCTCCACGCCATTTCGCCACCCAAGTCTTCTGTCTGTATAGTCTAGGAAATTGCACCTTTTCTTTGCTTTTTCCGTTGCTTGAAAGCGAAAACGGAAAACATTCGTTACTTCACAGTTCGCCGATGGGTTGTGGGGAAATGGGTTTTGTTGCTGTTAAGTGGAAAAATTGCAAGATTATTTCTTGTTCTTTGTTGTGTGGTCTCCATGCTTTTTTTTTGTTTGACTCAGCAGAAAGTTTTCTTTTTTTTGTCAGCTGTTTGTTGCTACTATGTCAAACGCAATTCGCTCTTTCCTTCCGCATAGCTCGTAATTACCTACATTGTTCTAAATCAGCGACTGCGAACGATTGTTGCGAAACTGTGAAAGTAATATTCTTCACTTTGGTGGTGGATCACGAAGAAACTGGCGGCAAGAGATGAGTTAAAAAGTTTGCTTTTCGCAGGAGTAAGTGCATAATTTTGGATGCCTGATGGTAAAGTTATCAAATTGCATAACACAACAAGCGACCTTGACCAACATACTCTTGTTTGGAAGCGTTTTTGTTACTCGTTGTTCGTTTTTCTGGCTCCTTGACCTGTATAAAATGGCTTTGAAATTATTTTTGATTTAAATTGTAATTTTTTAAGTTTTTTTTCTTGTTTTGAGATGTAAACCAAGACAAAGAATTACATTCCTCTTCCGCTCCACTTTGCCTGTTTTATCATGTTTAATCACGATCCATGTTCTACAGTTCTCCTGAAAGTTTGCATACTTATGTTTGCTCGCCCTCTCCAAACCGGAACACAGATAATCTCTTAGGCTTTATCGTATCATTCATTCGCACGAACTGCTTCTGCCCTAAAATATGACAGCGGAACCAACAAAAGGTAACGGACGGCAACAGGCAACCACCCAACCAACAAGTCAACAGCAAAACCGTAGCCTCACCTGCTTTAAACAGTCCAATTATCATCACGGTTGGCCGGTGGTGAAAGTGAAAGAGCTCCCTCGGAAACGAAAAGAAGAAAAAAGAACTTCCTATCGGCACGCAAAAATCATCATACACGAGCGCATAAAGTTTGACCAGCATAAAAAAAAAACTAAAATAAAACAGCCCTCCGTCAACGGCCGGCGGCCTGCACGGCCATCGTTAATATTGCACGGAAAAATGGTAAGCTGGTAGCGTGGTGTTGCGATTTGTTTCGCGTTTTTTCACCACCTATTCACACCTCACTCAAGCCGCTGTGTTTTACTGTGTGGTACCGCTTTGCTGGGTGATGGATGGATGCAGCTCATCTGCAAGCGTTCGTGTACGATCGAACGGGGATCGGCTCAATGTTGGTTGTAAAGGAAGCTTGATATGGTGGGTTTTATTTTTTTGGCGATTGTTTTATTTACACGTCACCAGGGGGGGGGGGGGGGGGAAAGAACGTTGAAAGTTGGTGGTACCGATGAGTGATGAGCCCGAGCTCCCGTAGCTGATTTATGAAGTGTAACTAAAGTACCACTCTTTGGGTGGAGTTATTGTTTAGTGTGCAGGCGATTAACACTTTCCAGTCCCTTCGATCGGGGCTGTCGGTATGCTTTATACATATTTCATTGATTAGAAAGCGTTTTGTGACCGCCTGCACGAATGCGCAGTGATAAATGTGTATAAGGTGTTTGCCATCAATGGTATCCTCGGAAGTAATTTTGACTGCGCATGCAACCGATTGGTGGTGTCGTTAGGCTCACTTCTATGAGCAAAGTGGGGAAATAATTATTTTTTAAATAAATTGCATACAGCATACAAACGTTCATGCACTTTTAAACAACTAATAAAACCAGCACTCAGTAAGTTTTTCTTTATTTAGTTCAGTTGTGAGATTATTGATGTATGTTTTCGTCGCTACCACACGTTTTCTGAGGATCTTCTGAGTTAACAATTTAACCAAAATGAGTGTAGGAAGCGTTGGGTTGGCATGTGAGATTTGTCGAATGCAAACAAATTACCCTCTTTAGATTTTACAAACATTGGAACATTTTCCATACGTTTACGATAATTTAGCTTTAAGTCGTGAACTACGGAAGTATTTGAGTTACGCTGATTTCGTCAGAACGTCTTAACAGTAATGCTTAAGTAATTCGGGAATAGATTGTATCTTAAAACAAATTTTAAGCGAGTTTTATTCAGCATTTTGTGATGTAGAATTAGATTATATTATGATATTAATTATATTATGATATTAATATTCAACTTGTAATATTAATTCTGCAACGAATATTGTTCCTTTCCTTAAGGCCTTAAGAACGCATGGGTTTTTGGAATGGTTGTATGTGAAATCACTTTAATGTTTTCACCAAAAACACATTTCAATCCGTTGAAAATTGCGAATGAAAATTCACCCCTTTTCTATAATATAATAAACCATTTGATACCTTCCAGCCAGATCCAAACGGAATATTTTATCACAAAAGCTATATCATGGGTTAATTCCGACTAAGCTCCGCCATAAAATCGATTATGCCTAACAAATACCTTCCCGACTAATGGCTGCTGCTTATAATCTCATGTAAACATTATCTCCATGCCCCCATTTTTCATAACCTATCGAGATTGATATTTAATCGCAGGGGATATAATCGTTTAATTGAGCAACACCGATTATGATGCTGCAAAATCAAACCATCGTTTTCCGGCGCTCCCAAACCGAGCCCCCGCCTCAAAATAGATGTGTTGTTGACACTTTATCCAATTATTAGCATTTCCTCGTGCGCTTCTCTGCGCCCCGAAGCAATACATCGCACGAACGGCTCCAACCAATGGACCGCAGGAAGTCGCGTACGCTAGAGAGGAGATGGTTCAATTAAATTGACGCTTTTTAGCAGCGCCACCATTGCCGTTTTGCCGAAAAAACGGAGCTTTTTCACTTTCGATTTTCCCGTAAGTGGCTTGCCACGCTTCCTCTACCCATAATGCGCTAACGATCCTCATGTCAGCTTTCAGTTTCATGAAGGCGTGTAAAAATGTGAACAAAACTGATGTTGTTGTGTTTCGCTTCCGACCTCTTCCCTCGCTACCACCATCGCTTTGCTTGCCTTTATCCCTTTGCTGTAAATATGAAGTAACTCGGGTCAAAGAGAGTGTGACAGGTTCGTTTACACCCGAAAAAAAAATACAACAACCACGATCACGAGAGTGTACTGTAAGGTGGGAGCGGGAGGTTCGAGCGAAATGTGATCAAATTTATGCTGACACATTTACCATTTCCAGCGCACTGCACACAGACAGCAGCGGACAGCTTTTGCTATGTTGCTGTGTGTGTGTGTGTTTTGCATTCTTTAACCTGGCCCCGGGACAGGGCCTGCTGGCAGATTGTTTTGACGTGTTGGTTGCGCTTGTGTTTCCATTTTTTAATCCAATATGTCACGGGGCCCTGGCTGCGGACGGGAGGGACTCCCCACCGTGGAGCATAAATTTATAGCCTATCTAAGGTAGATAAGAAGAAGAAAAATCGTCCCATATTTAGCACATCATACCGGGGGATGGACCAGGTGCAGGGTACGCTATGATAGTAGAAAAATTATACATAATATAGCAATAAATTCACGTACCCCCCCAACATCCTCCCATCGGTAATGAATACATCTGGCGGATCTCGGTGCAAGACGACACCAAGAAGAACACGACGCCAAAGTAGTAACAGAAATAGGGCAACGCTTAGTGCGAATCATCGAGATGGAAATAAAATGTAAATTCGGGCCTGAAATTCAAGGCGGCAGGCACTAACATACAGACCCTAAACTGCGGGACTCCGCGACTGTGCAAACTGAAACCTCTCTGAACTCCCAAAACAGGACTTGCTGGACGCGCCGTTGCAAACCATAGTAAGGACGGCTGTCTGCCAGGAAATAGTCATCCTCAAGCAAGGGAAAAGAAATCCCCCCCCTCCTCGGTCTGGAGGAAACAGTTACGAGTCCATTTAAATTTTATGAACTGCGTCAACTCTACTGTGACACAAACACACCGTGCACAGCACAAGGTGTCCTTTCAACCGTCCTCGGACGCCACACTGGCGGAGACAGTCCCAGCTGTGTAGCACTGTTCGGACTGGGCTTTATTTTTGCAACCAACAGTCCCGGTCACTGCAGTTCCCAGTAAGTCTTCGGCAGAAGTTCGGCAAGCCAAACCAGGAAAGCAGGCGCCGGGCTAGCGCGTTTACTCCATTAGCTTAATTTTAATGACAA
Source organism: Anopheles gambiae (assembly GCF_943734735.2). Taxonomy (NCBI): domain Eukaryota; kingdom Metazoa; phylum Arthropoda; class Insecta; order Diptera; family Culicidae; genus Anopheles; species Anopheles gambiae. The sequence continues at coordinate 98,743,809 of NC_064601.1, forward strand.
CTTACTGACCGAACCGAGAGCCGGTGCCGGGAAATGCTACCACCAGGGAAACTTTTGCCATGCCTAGTGTGCACCACCTCCCACAGCTATTAGGTGTGCTGTGCGCTACCGTCCAGCCATCGGCTTTGTCTTGAATCATCAAATTACCTGCGAACGGCACAGAAAGACATGGATAAAAATTAATTAATTATAATTTAAACGGTAGCAGCAGCGGTAGAATATCGTTCACAGACGCGCCTGTGATGGCTTTTCGTTGAAACATGGCGTGTGTCTGTGGATGGTATCGTTTTGATTTGATTATCTAAAAATCCTTGTTGGGCGAGTTTTGGGCGGACACACTGTGCCTGTAATATAATAAATTCCACAGGATCTGCTTGCAAAGTAATTAAACTCAGAGGAATGTAGCATTAAACTGAGCTCAATTTCTTCCACATTTCCTCCGCTTCTACTTAAATCTCTGTTCTGTTTTAAAGAAGCAACCGTATGAATTGGAAATGAAGCAAAAAATCCCTCAACTCCATGCGTCATGTTTACCGACCAGGATTAAAACCTTATCGATTTATCTGCGTGCTTTGGTTGCGATTCTGTCTGAGCCTTGCCTCATCCAGGAGCATGTCAACAGACACAGCGCTCACAAAATCGGATGTATCGATCAAGTGTAGCGAACCGACGGGAATCAATTGCCCGGACTGAGCGTGTGGCCATCCCATCCTTCCCGTGTTCGTTCCGGTCTTCCTTGGTGCGTGGGTTTTGCTTCCGTCTGAAACGTGGCCCGTACCATAGATCGTCGCCCCCCCATGAGTGGCATATTAGTAGTACACTTGTACAGCAGAAGCGAACCAAATAGCAGCAGCCAGGGCAGCAATAAGGAACGCACGCGGCAGAACACGATACACAGTCTGCTGTACGGCTTATTTGCTCGACAAAAGTTCAACACCGAACGGAAGGAAACGCCGAAACACGCATCTTGCATCGATGCACTTGCTGCAACAACAGCAGACGACATCATGCGAGAGTACCGGTCGTCCCGGTCGTCCCTTTTCTATTGTCAGCTGCAAGCGTCATGCGAGTGCCCGGATGCCGCTCGAGGCTTTTCACTTGCCAGAGCCGGTGCATTGGTAAATATTGGTTTTTGCTGAGGATAATTCAAAGCATACTCATCCACCACTAGTGGGAGCTATGTGCCAGCTAGTTCGGTTTAAACTCCACACTACTTTCCTGTACATTTCACACGCCCGGAGTGTCGAGCCTTTAGAAACCTTGTTCCTGGTCACATCATCACTTGCACACGATCTCACCGTGGCTAGGAACGAGAGGTTGAGCTCAAAACCCAAGATTTCCCACGGAACATCGCACAGCGTGTGTGTGTGTGTGTGTGTGTGTGTGTGTGTGTGTGTGTGTGTGTGTGTGTGTGTGTGTTTGTGGCATTGAAACTTCATTTTCCACACCGTGTCAACAGTTTTCTACAGTGCCAACGGGGCACGCTATAGCACCAGCAAAAAAAAAGTTTGTTTATCGAAAACACAAAAGAATTGGTGAAACCGTAACATAATATAGGGAGCAAGAAAAGGGAAAACTTCTCCCTGGTCTGGTTCCAAGCGGCGGGAGTGTCCCAACTTTGTTCCCTGCGTTCCCGTATAATCCTTGGTGTAAGTATGCTTTTGTGGCCGGCCTGATTGCTAGCCTACCTTCCGGGCGTGCAGCCGGTAATGTCCGCTCAGTTAGAGAAGATTGAATAGCAAGCCCAGGGCAATGACTGGGACTTTTGCCACTCGCCACCATGAGGCTTACGATCGTCAGGCCGTTGTTGAGGTGGTGCACACTCTGACAAAACAGCTAGTCAAAATGACTTCATTTTTGTGCTTTTGGGGGCGGGCGAGCCATTGTGGTTGATAGTGTGCCAGAATGGGGGACCTATTGCTAGTAATGGAATAATAAACGGATTAATTAAAATCTAACCGGTCTACAATACGGTGGTTAGCTTCTGATGAGGAAAGTTCTGAACTTTTGGACATGGAACTGTTGCATCTGGATGCAAATACTAAGCTACGAGTCATTCTGTGTCTGTTATTGTGGTCGGGTTTGTTCTCTAAACTCCAGGGTTTCCTGTCGAATCACCTACCTCATTCGGAGATGGTGCCGTGACCAGGATCATTGAAGATTTGTGCCTTTTTGATGTTACTAATGAGGTTAGTTTGAGATGCAGATTTGGGAGTCATCCAACCATGTAGGAAGCATCATATCCAATCTAATAGACGTCCAGTTTGCTTTCGATTTACTGAAGCCTAGATTGAGAGCCCTATTTTTCATCTTATCGCTTGGTATAATGGCTTCTGGGTTTCAATTACATTTAATGTGCTAAAAAATAGGAATTGGTTTAATGGAATGATTTTCAATCTAACCTATGTTACCGATATTGTTGAGCTATATTTCACTTTATTGAACTTTAAACAAAAACCTCCATTATGTTCGATGCCAGGTAGCGACCACAGTGTTATGCCCCTGACATATTAAGTGATGAGACTTTTTGTTCCCACCCTTGCAGTACGAAGTACAATCGATGATGAAACGATGAATGCCATCGCTGTCTAGAACAATGGAAAAAAGCCGATGAACAAATGCTGTCAAGATGTGTTTCCTTTATGCTTTTGCCCCCTCGCTTCGAACCTACACCGCCGACTCTCCCATGTATGCTTCTGGCAGTGAAATAATCAAACGCGAAGTGGCGGAAAGCACCTAGCAGCAAACTCACATGTGTGACGGTGCAGCCCGTGACCCTCATGCTCTTGGCGAGAGAAAAGGGTTGCGGCGGTGCTGCAGTGCAAAACTCTATCGATAAAGCGAGGTTCGCCGATGAAACTGTGCCGATATGTGGCGACTGCGGTACCTCCACACACGCTGAAAGGGGATTTCTTTTTTTGCTGCTGTTTCGACATCCTGCCCAAGATGATCAACAAAAACACGAACCCACGGAAGGGTGCTGCTGGTTTGGTAGCGCAATGCTGCATGCTGCTGCTAGCAGAACAAAACAAAGACACGCTCACACATAGTTGCTTATCTTGCAGGTGTCATTTTTAATTTCCTGTTTTGAATTGTTTTCCACCCGAATGGCTTTTCGGTTTCGCAGGACAGTTGCGGAAAAATAAATATCATATTTCACGCACCCGAGCGCCTAAAGGTAGGCAATACAAATTAGTTTGGGATGTGTTGTTAAAGGGGGGAAAATGCATTTATTTCTTCTGATCTTTTTGTGCCATAAAAAATCAATCGAATTGTGACCCCTCACAAAACACTGTACCGAGGGTCAGTAGGACACCCCTGTCAGCCATAAATCCATCCGATAAGGAAAATAAAAATGCAATAAACGGCTATCAGGCGCAGTGCGGGTGAACGGGACATCTGTCTTCTCCCTGGGTCCCCGTACCTTCGTGTACATGCGTATGGGAATGTTGTCTATTGTGCTAAAACTATTAGTTTAATTGAATCATAAATCTGGAATGATGTTCCCCCTTTGCCCGTAACCGTGTGTGTGTCTTCGCAAACCATAACTTTCGTTCATTCACGCTCTCGATTCATGCTTCCTTGGACGCGCCCCGCTTCTTTTTTTTCCCATCCCGATAATATCTCCTTAAACACTGCCGGCTGTGTGGGTCATGTTCGATGTGGCTTTTGACCGACTTCCGACCGAGAAAGAAAGGGCGTACCGCTACCGTACACCGGCCCAACACTGACACTATCTCTCATATTTTGAGCGGGGGCAGCCAGTGCCTTGGCGCACTTTCACGCTTTTGTCTTCCTTTCTGCATTGCTTTGGACCGGCACACATTCCTGGTCGAAATTGGCAGTGTTAGAAGTAGAGAGAGAGAGACACGTGGTCGTGTGTTTTAACATTTCTACGTCCGCCGCATTGTATGGGAAACGGGCATGAGAAGAAAGGAGCGAATTTATGATATCGCTAGCCATCGCACAGTGCATCTCTCTTCCCCAACTGATGGGCCGCTTTCACACCGAGCCGGACGACCCACCAGTAGGAACCAGAGAACAATTTATGTGACCGTTCTACTTCGTTCGTTCGCCAATCGCTTTCGACCCCCCAAAACTTCTTGCAACACATGGAGCAGTGGTAGAAAAAAATTGGGAATGAAGCAAACATAAAAACGATTAGTGAGAAAAAATTGCACTCTTGATAGAGGGAATAGAGTGTTTTTCCAACACACCAATACAAGGTCTTGGGTATCGTACGGGAAAGATTTTTTAATGAAGTTGCTCATGTGCAATTAATTTAACATTATTTTCGAGCGACATGGTGCACCACAGTCTCTGCTGGCGATACTGGATTTTGTGACAGTGTGGGGCGCATGATAAAGTGCAGTTGGTCTGTCCCGTATTTCATTATTAACAATGGCTGTTTTTGGCGGGAATTTGATAATCTCGTACGTACTCTAAACACTAGAGCGTTTTAATTATATCCAATTTTAAACCCGTCGTGCTATTGATAGGCGGGTTTGGTTAGGATACAGATAAAATGAGTATAGCGCTCGTTTGAAGCATACCGAAAAAAGAACTCTTTTTATCTCTGTGTGCTTCTCACTGTTGCCTACTAGTTATGTAGCTAAACGAAGAACGAACGGTTTAATGAAATTTCTTGTCGGGAATTTTAAGAATTCTTTTGTATCGCTTTTTTGTACGGCAAATTGCAAACACATTGTGCAAATTGTACAGCAGGAGACCAAACGAAACGAAACGAATGAAACTCGGAACTAAGCGTGCCTTGCTTGTTGCGAAATTCCACGAATATTTAATTAAACAGTGTACCAAGTGACGAAAAGGGTTAATTTTGTACATTCTGTTTTGGTTATTTTGTCTTTGTTCTACTAAGAGTTTTTGTTCTACTCTCACACAAATCAGAGCACAGTTCATACAAATTGCAAATCTTTGAAGCCACTGGTTTTGCTTTCCTTCACATAAAATTCTGGCAACAAAAAAACCCTATTTCTTGCCCTTATCTCTACAGCAGCTTTGTTAATTTCGTTCGCGTAAGTTAATAGTATATGTCCCCCTTCCAAGGACTAAACTGTTTTAATGAGCATCTCGGTTGATTATAGCAACGTTCGCTTCACATGCAAATTAACTAAATTTTTAAGTACCCCACCGTCAGCGCACCGCGCGCCGTCTTTGGGGTATCACAACGGAGCTTCGAAATTCTTCGAACGGGGTTGAAAAAGAAAATAATTGCAATCTCCTCTCCCCTGCGCTCTCTTTGTAATCTTATTACGCGCTTGTAATGTAATTCTCTCCAAGCACATGCGGTGAATATCGCAGAGACGACGACCCCCCCTTGGTGCGCGCGGGATCGTGATCTAACTTTTTCGCCCACTTTGCTGAAACTTGCTCAAAAAACAATAGAATGTGTTACCGGCGGCCCTTCTTTCCATAAATGATGGGCACCGCACCACCGTCCTCGTCATCTCTATCTCGATGCGGAAGAGCGTTACAGCAGTGCTGCGCGCACGTGCCCCGCGTGCAGCTTGAAAAGCTTTTCACGTATCTTCCGCGTAAAACCGCCACACACATGGCTGCTAAAACTTTTGGCCGAAACTCAATTCGTGGAGGCTCGAGTGCTGTGTTTTATCGTGGCATCCCAGGGGAGCCGGCGTGCAGCGACGCTGGGACGTGTTTTATCTGCGATGAGACCATGGGGACGGGGAGAGGGAGGCCTAGGTATGGACGGCACGCTTCCGGTAGAATCTGCGGTCAGGAAGTGCCTCAATTAAGCTGCCAACAGCGCGCCCGACGGCTTATCAACCCCGCAGACACTTGTCCCAGTTGGTGTAGAACGCTGAGTTACACCGTGATGAGCTACTACCACTATACGGAGGTCACACACACATACACACCTCAGCGGGTCTATTCTCAGTCACGAAGAGTTTCAATCAGATGATAGATAATCCACAAGAGAGGGCTCAAAGTGCAGGGCTGGGGAAGCTAATTTCCCTTTTCCCGACCTGATTTACCTTCATGCACTTGGCCCTCTGTCTGTCTTGCTTATCCTCTCAGCAGTGCCAAGACACGGCCACGCTACTATCACGCTATCAGGCTGTCAGATCGAAGGAAAATCAATCATGTGAGGAAAAATTGAATTTTACATAGCACTTTTAGGTTCCTTTCGGAGCCAGGCGCGCGCGTGTGTGTTGATCGATGTCAATCATCGTTTAACAGCAACCGGTGCTCGCGCGATTGATATATTTCCTGCTGGTAATTGGGCAAGCAATGCGCATGCACCCTGGCTCGTTCCACACTGGGAGGGCAATATTTCATCTCGCAAGTGTGTACTACATTGCTTTTTTCGCTTCCCTCAGCCCCCGAAAGGTAATTATATTGCTCTCCTAGTACGTTTCGCTTTTTGGCAGGAGAGGTAAAACACTTTCTTTCACAAACACACACACACACTCACACACATTCAGAAACTCAAAATGTAAGGGAACCATTTTGCTGCCCGAAAACGTTCCAACATTCTTTCAACATCGTTAAACTTTCCTTACTGATAAGAAACGAACGTTACTTTTTGTTTGCTCTCGCAACTACAGATTGGCAAACTCTTCTACACTCTGTTCTGCTGCGTTCCATTTTTGATAAAAAACTATTTTACCTGGCAAAAGTTTCTCCCGTTCGTGCTTTTTTGTTTGTACCTACAGCCCCGGTAACGAGTAACAGTGTCACTAAAGTCGTCTCATTTTATTTCTTCTCTTGCAGGTATGAATCAGGCGTAAAAAAACGCATCGCTACCGAGTACCAGCATCCGTTGGGTGAAGTGATGAAAAGTGAACGACGACTTCAGCATCACCTGAAGAACCTCCCCGAAGTAAAAGGCGCACACCCGGCGTCTGTATGCAACGCAACGCTCACAAGATTAGTTTGAAGAACGAACTCGTGCCCACATTATTCGCAGCTGCGTTCGAAGTGCTCGAAATTATCTTTTTCGCCTTTCAGCAGTGCAAAAAAAAGAAGGAAAAAAGGAACTCGTTATGAAAATGTTTCGCAATGGTAATGGAAAACGCGTGAAAAACGATTTATATACAGCTCCACCTCGAGCACCTTGGTGTTCGATCTGACTGACGTCAGTACGGTACGGTACCATTTCTGCTCTGCGCACAAAATACACTGCCATTGCCTACATTTAGGCGCTTTTAGGCGCCGTACCGTGGTGAGTAAGCGCTCGCATGGTGTGTTCTCGTATGCCCTGCGGGATGCATAACTTTCACCGTCGCTGCGGAGATGAAATATTCCTGTTAGTAACGTTCCCTTCCTCGGGGCAGGGTCCTCTTTTTACCCGATTATGCTGCTGCGAGTATGCGAAGAAGAATCTCGAGTAAGCGTTTCCGTTTGGCTCGCTCCACCCGCCATAGGCCATAATCGCCCCTTTTTGTCGCTTATCATTCCGGCGTAATGGTCAGCCAGCCGAAATCGAACGCACGAGGAGGCCGCGCGGACACGCATCGCTCGGGGGCATCATGATGGTGTGAAGATTTACACCCGCCATCCTTACACCCTTGGATGGTACAGCGGACACCCGGGTGCAGCGATGAATAATGATTATCTGCTGGATTCTCCGCCTACCGCCTCCCGACTGGCTGATCAAAAATATACCATTTAAGCTTATTTAAACTACTCAATCACACCTCGTCGCAGGTGGTAAAAATCACTAACGATCAATAACGGCATCTGTGTGCGACTTGCGGAGCCACAGAAGTTCTTTGTCCCGCTGGATGGTGTAAGCCTGCCCTGCCCATGATGGGTTTATTTGTCAGCCATTATTCATTTTGGTATTGTTATCGTTCACCCTCCGGTCTTCATTCAGTAACGTGAAATGAGATTTACATTTTTGCACGATTAACACCGCTCAGCAGAACGATATCGCACGAGCCGCGCTGGTCCTGTTTTGTGCTGTCCGTTTAATCATTAGCTGACATGGGGCTTGTTCGATGCTTTTCCCAAGCAGCAGGGACGTGTTATGTCAAGCAGCTGTCAAGACGGTGGACGGGTTTTGCTGCAAACTGTGCAGGATTTACACAAGCACACACTCCCCTGCTGCTTGTTTTACCGCTGCACACATCTCGCTTGTGTGCAGCGATGCATTCTGCCAATTCGTCGTACCAACCATACGAGTGAAGATTGCATTTACATAATTGTCAATTAGTGCATATCATAGCAAAACTCATTCGCTGCTGCTGCTTGCCCTTGTGTTTCGAATGGGGAGTCGCACAAGCACCACACCACGGCAGCTTGATCGGCAAATGTTGATGCGTTTCGAACCCGGCTTGTATGCATTTACGATGGAGCGTCAACGATCCGAATATTACATTTATATTGCTCACGCCTGCTCACTCACCGCACGTGGAAATGCACGTGTGTCGAGAGTGGCGTTGTAGCAGCAGCTATGGATCCGACACGGGACCGTGCACTAATTGACAGAATGTGTGCGTATGGATGTGCATACGGTTCCAATTTCCGAATGTGCGAATTTACTGACGATGGCGGACGATGGTGCCACTCGAAGCTTTTGCCCCGTAATGTGGTTAACTTTACGTGCAAAGTTGGGAGAAAAGCTATTCTTACGCCGTTTCTACGGCTGAGAAAGTGGCCGAGAACTTTGCACCCAAGTACCACTTACCGCGAGGCGAACAGTGTGTTGGGAAGCAGCTATTTGATTCTCCGTCACGGTTCGATAGGTTCGAGAATCGTTCCAACGGGGGGAAGAAATTGTATTGAGGTCAACCTCGTTAGTCGTTATACCTGTGCTTGATTGGGAGGTTTAGTATTTGGTACGTTTTGTGACGAAGAAGCGTATGTTACAGCAGATTAATCGTAACGATTGTTTCGAGAGTTCGTCGAGAATTAACCTGATTGGACTTTATTTATGTTCAAACTTTAAAATCGTTGTATTTTGGTTTGGCATTTAATCCCGCCTACTAAGGGTACTGATTTGAATGCCCTACTAACCTCACATTTCACACGTTTTCGTCACGATTTTATCGTTTTCGTGGTGTGGGGGTTTCCTTCACCTTCTCCTTATACAGAGGAAAAATATAGTCGTTCACGTGTTAATGATGGCAAAGGAAATGCTCCCCGATCCCCGATACCAAAAAGAAACGTGCCAAAAAGTGACGATGTCTTCCGATGCTGACAAATTTCCTTAGCAAGTCGTTACACGTGAAACGTTTTTTCCTTTCTTCCTCTTTTGTCACCGTGCTGTATAGACTTGGAGCCGTATTTTTGTGCTTTCCGTTTCGTTTTTTTTCGGCAGACACCGGTCGTCGCGCATGTCAACCAAAACAACGAAAGTGAGTAGGGAAGGCACGAGATGTTGTTGCCGCTGGAAGGGAGTGTAGTGGAGGTTTCCATCAACGGCCCGTGTACCTTGCGACCTATTTCTATTCGTCGAAACCGATGACGACTGGCCCGCGGTGTGAAAGCCTCTCCATCCAAGAATAAGGTGTTATTAGTATAATTATGGCAACACGCGCTCTCGGCTGCCGGCTGCCGTGCGACGCTCTTACTTTTATGTCTTTTCCGTGAGTGGCCAAGGAAGAGGAAGTACACGCGCGCGTTTGTTACGCGTCGCTGTTTTCCAGTTCGTGAAGCAGTGGCATGGTTTTTTTTTTGTTTTGGGTTTTGTTGGGTTGGGCGGCTTACTCACCTGCCCGATGGTGACCCGGCGTTCGGTTGAGCATAATAATGGAAGACAATGGAAGTGTCGGCAGGGCGGACCATAGATGGGTGACGAATTTGTGAGCACTTTTGCTTCTTTCATTTCGCACCATCGACACCAGGCGTTTTTGATCATTGACATCCCGCTGAGATGGGGGCAATTTTTCACCTGGTAGGGGCTTTTTGAAATTTTACTTTCTTTGCGCAAAACGCAAAACGTGAAGTAATAGGCAAATTGTGGTCCTCAAAATGTGGCTGTTTTTTGAAAGGTTCCAATTTCGGGGCAGAGTGAAACATGACAAAGATAGATCATTATGGAGATTGGGAGGCATAACATCGACAGCTTAAAAGGGAAATGGAAAGATGTCGATTTATGATTGCATCACAGTATTTTACGGCATGAGTTAAGACAGTGTAATGTATAATATCTATCACTTAAACTCGTTTTTGAACTTTTTAAACTACATAGTAGTGATGGGTAAAGTTCGCTAAAATCTGGAGTCGACTCCGATCCGACTCCAAAAAATTTCTAAACCGACTTCGAAAGGTAGGTCCGACCAGAGTTATCCGGAGTTGTCCGGAGTCGTCCGTAGTCTGAGTCGTCCGGAGTCATCCAAAGTGGGAGTCGGATTTGTCCTGGGTCGGAGTCGGATTCATCCGGAGTAGGATTCATCCGGAGTCGGAGTCATCCGGAGTCGGAGTCATCCGGAGTAGAAGTCATCCGGAGTTGAAGTCATCCGAAGTTGAAGTCATCCGAAGTCATCCGGAGTCATCTGGAGTCATCCGGAGTCATCCGGGGTCATCCGGAGTCACCTGGATCATCCGGGGTCATCCAGAATCATCCGGGGTCATCCGGAGTCATCCGGAGTCGGATTTGTCCGGAGTTGGATATGCCCGGAGTCGGATTTATCCGGAGTAGAATTCATCCGGAGTCGGAGTCATCCGGAGTAGGATTCATCCGGAGTCGGAGTCATCCGGAGTTGAAGTCATCCGGAGTTGGAGTCATCCGGAGTCATCCGGAGTGGGAGTCGGAGTCGTCCGGAGTCGGATTTGTCCGGAGTCGGATTCATCCGGGGTCGCAGTCATCCGGAGTAGAAGTCATCCGGAGTTATTGAATGTCGGTGCTCTCCAAAGAGCGTATCACTACTATAAACGCTCATAAAAATGTGATATATAATATACCCGGTTTAGTGTGAGATTATCGTGTTGTTCTTGCTGGTAATGAGATGTAACATTTGATATGTTTTGAAATTTTGATTATTTGATGTTTCTAAGTTAAAATGTGTAACTTACTCTTCCTGTTATGCTAGTGAGCAATGACAAGGTTTAGGGCAGTAATGAATTTTAAGAGCTTATTTGTTCTTTTCCTATTGATATTATAATATATTCACTAAAAAAGAAATCCTAATGTTTAGCTTTCTCTGTGCAATGTAACCAACTTTACATAACATAGATACAACATATTTCCAATAAGATTTATGATATCTTCAATCAATTTAATTCCCAAACTAGTAAACACCGCGTCATTGGAATTTTGATTCACCAACAAAAATGCAAATCAAGAAACAACAGAAGCTGCCAACCTCGAATTTGTTCAACCGATTTGTAAGACGAAAATACCGCGCACACACACACATACACTCACCGTGTTACCGTGTTACCGTGTTACTTTTCCCGGCGGCCTTTTCACTCGTTTCACCTCATTATTCTTCTGCTACATTTCACTTTTCGGCTCGCCCTCTCCATCCCATGCTTCCATTTTCGCTTCCAATCAAGTCGGTGGTGGAGTGGAAGGTGATGAAAATTTGACAAAAATTAAAAACCCACGCGCGCAAGAGCAAGACGTGAGCCGGCTACAAAATGGTGCGGCCGGCCGGTCGGCCAGTTTGTGCGCCAGTAGTAATACAGACACTAAGGGCAGTTCTCCCTTGATGCGACCTAATGCCCGTGTTGACTAATAACTACTTCTCTCTCTCTCTCTCTCTCTCTTTCTCTCTTTTACTCGTGTTCCTTTCGAACAACGGGCTCGTCGCCACTGCACTGCACTGCGCCACAGCTTTTGGCAGCTGATTAACGAGACACGCTTTTTCCCCGTGTATGATGTTCTGCTTCTTTTTCTTTCATCTGGAAAAGAAAATTATGCTGCATGTGTGTACCACGACGAACCAGGTGTCCACCATCACCGCAAACCAACCAACAAAACCCTCTGGTCAAACTCAGCCCCAAACAAAACGAAAACCCCCTCCCGGCAAAATGGGGAGGGAAATAGTTAAAAAGAAGAGCCCTCCTACCTGTGTCGCGTTGCGTGTGAAGGGCACACACAACGGAACCGAAAAAAAAGCGCGCGTGCCGGCAGAATTGGCACGTGAGTTGATTTAATAAATCGGTCGCAAGAAGCGCAGCGCGTTGCAGCATAAACGCGTGGGGTGTAGCATAAAAGCGTGGCGCCAGCTAACCTGTCTCTGCGCGTGAGCGGTTGCCGTTTCCGAGCTGTGTGAGAGAGCGAAGCGAAATGTTTTTCCATCGGTAGTTTAATTAGCAATCAGAGCAACACCACACCCAGCCACCGGATTTCATCCCTCCGTAACACCCTCTTCGCCTATATCGAAACCATTTTTCACGGTCTCGGATGAAAATGAAAGAGGTAATGACGACGACGCATCACAACATACGAAGAGTGAAGTAAATGGAAGATGGAAAAAAAGCGCTTGCAAACTGTAAACGAAGGGAAAGCCCGACATTAAAAGAGTCAGAGAAGCGGACACAATGTGTGCGATGGGTTGGACGAGGGAGTGCAGTGAGTTCGAGTGGGTGGCATACATTGGGGGTAGTAATCGGTTTGCGCTTTTCCTATTGATCCGTTTCTGCCCTCGGTCTGCGCGCGTGTGTGTGTTGCTGTATGGAGTTGATTGAGCACGATTAATTGATGAATCCGGTGGCCATTAGGCTCGCGTAATGTGTGTGTGTGTGTGTGTGTGTGCATGTGTGTGAGCATTTAGCATCCTCGAGCCGGTTGCAGAAGCTGTGTGTAAGCATCAATCATCTTGTAAAAGGTGCCGATACCGATTTTTCAATCGCTATCAATTTGTGCATAAGTATAATGGCTTCATTTTCTAACCTTTTCGATCGGGCGGGATGGGTTGGTTTGTTTGCAAATTAAAATGAATTTTTGATGAGGCAATACGCTGCTTGATTCGTTGGGTATTGAATCGTTTTGAAGTAAGCAATTAAAAATAAAACGGTTTCTTTTTGTGCGCTGCTTATTAAATTATAGTCTGTTTAGTGTTCCCTCCCACGGTTGTAATTTCCTATTCCTCCCCAAGGGTTGTTTAATACACCGTAAGGTAAACATGTTTATTTTGTCCTTAACCGAAAGCACTCGCTGGGGATTTATCAGCTGGTAGCTTACAAATGATTCGATTACGAGCCGTACATAAATGTTTTCCTCCTCCTTTTACTGTACTTCATTAATCGCTGCTCTCATCCTTTTCGGCGAATATATTGCCCAATCATCCATACGAACTCCGTCTGCCGAAGGACTGGATAGCACCGGGGGCAACAATAACAAGCATTTGCCACCTTCCTAGTTACACTAATCCGATTCCGACATGGGGAAGACGTCCATCCAAGCAAGCGACTTGTTATTACAACGACGGACGTTTTCCGGGCGGCGACAAATCCACCCGGAAGGAGGGGCCTCCCTGTGGTGACGCGAGTGACAAGCGTGTCGTATAAAATATTCATCGAAAAGTGCCTTTCCGATAATCCCTTCAGGGTTTTGGGTCCTTCCATCCGGAGCACCTCAAAATATTATATATTTGTGTGTATTCTAAGTTGTTGCGGAGGGGAAAAAAGAACGCGACATCATTACATTGCTTGCAGCATGTAAAGCCTTACTTTCCGGTTTCCCGGAGGGGTTTTTTCAACCCAATTTTTTTGGGTTCGATGAAGGATCACTGGATATAAGCTTGAACGACTGACTTACGCTGAACGCTACGTGTTTACGATGGTCAGGGATGTCAAACAAGGGAATAGCGAGAACACATGTCTTGAGGGATATCTTCAAGTTAGAATAGACAAAACACCATTCTAAATTTATTTTACGTGTTTTTTTTTTTATTATTTTTTGTATCTCTTCCATACTACGGAGATATATTAGATAGGCAATATGTTGCTAACCTCAGGAGTCTTCAAATTATGTCTCGTCAGCTAAAACCGAGCTGTTGTCTGTCGTTTAAAAGACGTTTTAAAGCATATATTTATGATCAAAATATACATTTTAAGTACTTTGGAGACAAATCTTCTGTTTCAAAGTTATAAAACCATCAATACTGTGCATTTGCAGTTAATTTTGGGACATTACCTTATCCGATGAAGGTAATGACTCTCAAAATAACCCTTAAGAGCGATATTTTAAAATTTAGAACTCCTTGGAGACGCTCGTTAGAGAACTCAGCACAGAAAGACAACTTACGGCAAGAATTGAATACTTTCCTTTAATTTTTCAACCAGGCTTTAAGCCTCAAGATTCACTTGCGTTATAGTTTTAACAACAATTAGTAGATCATCGGCTTAAACATTGAATAACTCGCAAGTGTTGGTTAACCCTTGTAGTCGTAAGTCCTTCAGTCGGTTGAGTGTATCATCATAACATATGTCGCTCGAAATGAGACTTAATTTGTAAGACGGTTTTGGAAATATATGTGGACCGATTTGTATTCTGCCATAATAGTCGAAATGATTGTGATTTTTGATGTACAAAAAATTCTGGGATTCTTCGTAAATATTCACTTTTGCTCAGAAAAAGAAAATAAAGTACGACAGCCTTGCCGTACATTACATTACCCCTAGTTTAGTACGAGTTGGTTGACGCAGTAAACATTTTACTGTTCAATTCATTTCATCCGGGATCCCATCCGGAAAAGTAAGTCCTGTGCATGCTTAACCACTGTTACATCCTTCAGGAATTGAACGGAAAACCTTTCCCTCCCCCGGATGACTGTCTAGGCATCCAACAACTCAATCCGTCGTGTCAAAAATTCCCGAAAAAAGGCCCATCCACCATCACTCGCACCGCTCGGCGCTGACTTACCTTCGTCGACTTTTATTCTGTGAGCCGCGTAGATTTCCCACTCCAGCTCCTCCATGGCAGAGGGAGTTACTCTGGCCAGAACCTATGTTGAAGAGTGGTCGCCGCTTGAACCACGATAGCCCAAAGTGGAGCCGGTACGGTTTCTTGTGTTTTCTCCGAATTTTGCACGTTTTGCACGCGAGAGTAAAGAGCCGGGCGCTCTTTCCCCTGCCGTCTCGCTAGCGTTTCCGTGGCCGCCCCCGGGGCTCTTCCTTGCTGCGTGGCGTGGCGTGGTTGGGCTGCGGCAGTACCCTGAAGCTGAAGCACGGATCGTTTTGCCAAGGGTGGTGTGTAGAAAGCACACTGCAAAGTTAGAAAAGGGAGGAACAAAATCGTTAGGAGTTTACTTTTGTGCTGAAAGTTTAGTATTTAATATTTAAAGATTCCTAAGAACTGAGCCTTTTTTTGGGTAAATATTCTACTGTTTGAGTAGTTTTTTTTTTTTTGGTCGCGCATGGCCATTCCAGTGCCCTTCGCTAAGAGAAACAATGTGACATTAGAAGAAAGAAATCCCTCGACACAGGGACGAAATAGATTTAAATTGTAATCCTTTCTTGTCGAAATCTCGTTCCCAAGTGGAACCTAATGCGACATCTCAACGACACGTAAACCACTTTAATAAACATTGCATTCCATGCAGTGTTCAGCACGTTCGTGCGCCCAAATATGCATAAAATCGTTCACATATTTTGCTGATATCATAAATATTTTGATGGCCATAAAATGGGACAGTTATTGTAACTCGCGCGCACCGTCTGCACGCAGCGCGTTTCCCTCTTCGCAAAACAAACCCAGAGCACGCAAGTCCTGTGACTGAATCAAAATGTGCTTTATGGCGGCCAGAAACACACATCATTCTCTCGGTGAGCTCGGTTTTGTGAATGTTTGATGAACGATGGTTTTTGTTTTATGTATATTTGTGTACCCCTTTGGTTGATTTCGCATTTTTGCACCGATTTCATGTCGATTTCGACGTTCGATTTCGAGCACCATCCGCGACCATCCATGAAAACCCCAATTTAACACCACATCCTGCACGCTTCTTGTTTTGGTTTGATGCGGGTTGAATATGGGTGCATTTCCTTTCCGTTTTTTTTTCTTCTTTTTTTTAGTATCTGTCCACAACTTTGGGTGTGCACGACGACCTTGCCAATGAGGTTACAAAATGTTCCACCTTATTTGGAGCCGGTGGCATATACCGGTGGGTGAGGTGATCCGGCCCACGGTAGAGGGAAACAGCCCCGGCCATAAACGGTTTAAAAGTTTCGAATAAAACAATAAACCTTTAAATGAAGTCATAACGCGAATTATTGCTCCTTTTGGTGGAGCAGCACTTCGAGCGACGGTCCGTAGCTGTCCTTTTTTTATTTATTAGAAAGAGCTTTAGACCATACCGCGTATGTGTGTGTGTATGTGACCTTCATTGAATTTACGGCAGCAGGGGAAGGGAAAGGGATATAACATTATTTTTTGCGAGTGAAAAAAGGAAGGAAATTTGATGGCTCCACTCTTCTGCTCAATAGGAGGTAATTTTACGTTGATTGTATACGTGATTGAAGTGTCATATTCGGTATGGAGTGAAATATTAGAGATTTGGGAGGAATTAAGGGAGGTATTGAAGTAGGAAGAAATCACAAAATAGTATATCGTGATTCCCTCAAAGCTGTTGGTTTAAATTTAACGCTACACAAGTTATTAAATATATGATATGATTTATAACGACACTCTTTTCCAATATACTAACTCATTTTGTTTGAGATGCATCGCTTCAAATCTGAAAGTCATAACTTCACTACAGACAATGTCGTTAACACCAGAGAGTTTGACATCTAAGCCAGATCCTGCCGTCGTCAATTGAAAGTCACTAAAACCTATCCCAGAACAAATTCTTCGATCGGTCGTCTTCTTAGTCTATTGGGATGTACGCTCCTGTTGGCCTTATATAGGTTTCCAGGGGTTTTCAAAATTTTGAACCACTGTCTAGACCCTTTCTTCCAGGAAATGATTTGATCCGGGAACTTCATTTGTTGGGAATTGGACTCTGTAACACCCTTTTAGGTCAAGCACACTGGAACTTCCTGTTGGATTTTAAATAAGCCTGTCCCTTTAAGCAAGAGTAAAAAAATTATCCCATAACTACGAAAACCCCTGATAAACCATGTACTATACTTTTTTTTATTCAGGAGTAAATGTACTATACTTAATTGCACCACAAATGTGAATAATAACTCCTTCTAATGGAAATCATATCCTAGCATCACGTTGAGATAACACTACAGCTCGCCTGTCATTAGACATGTCGACTCTATTTTATGTCTTGATTTCAATTTTGTGAAGCAAATCAAACTTTATGTAAAAGCTCGAGGATCCACCATATCTAATCATAAACTAACCATTAATTTTGAATTTCTTTTAAAATAACTAGGATTTAAATCAAAATAACTAACCAACAAGCTCCATTAACTTTAGTTGTTCAAAGTTCAAAATTCAAGAACCAGGCCAACGTGTTCAACCATTCCCTAACGATCTCTAAAGCTCCTTCCACATACCTGCTGGTAGGACCCTACTGTACTTGATGATTCCGTTCTGGCCCGCCAAAAGAAAAAGCATAAATCACAACCCTTAGTTCTGTAAAGCAAAACTAAGCAAAAAACGCAAAAAACCCAGCATAGCAAACTATACACTCGGCCAAATCCTCCGTACTGCTGCAACGCCCAGACAGTGTGTCGACCGTCGAAAG
Source organism: Anopheles gambiae (assembly GCF_943734735.2). Classification (NCBI taxonomy): domain Eukaryota; kingdom Metazoa; phylum Arthropoda; class Insecta; order Diptera; family Culicidae; genus Anopheles; species Anopheles gambiae. The sequence goes on from NC_064601.1 coordinate 98,761,388, forward strand.
TGCACTGCCGCCCTCCGACGAAAGTACAACTTATTCCGTGCAATAGAACGAGCGCTTGAATTGTGCAAGTGCAACCACAAAAAATATGGCCGTTGCTGGGGGTTTTCCGCCTTTTTCGGGAGGGGGAGGGGGGGGGGGGGGGGCTCGCACACCGTCTCGCGCCTGCCTTTGAAGGGTCGGTTTTTGAGGTTATGTTGTATGTGTGCTGTGTTTTTTTTTTGTGCTGCGCTGCTCACCATCCTTTTTTAGGGTAGTGCTGCACACAAAGCCTTTTCGGAACGGTTGCCAAAAGAGAGTGGCCTCTTTTTTTTTACTTTACTTTAGTTATTCCCGATTGTGCTTTGTTAATATATGTAGAGTAGTGCTTTATGCTGCCTATGTTAGCTTTAAGTTTCTCGTTTTCATTTGCCCTGAAATAATACACTGTGCACACACTTCCAGGCTGCTCCACGGTCTCGGGAAGGTTTTTTTGTTCAACAAATTCCTAGACAAAACCCAGCCTCCCCCCGGTGGCTAAACTTGCTGGAGTGACTTTTGCTACCGTGGTTGCGGCTACCACGGCCATGCGCGAAAAACGTACGCATATCTCGTGCAGAAAACGGTGGTCACCCACCCGTCACCTCCACCCAGTTTCGTGGGCGGATTTTGTTGGTCAGGCCACCAGCAGCTGCCGGGTCCATCCTCCAGAAATCATCGATTTCCCTTCGTGCAGCGGCCGACCAGCTCTAGCCTAGGTGGGTTAAGGAAGGAAGGCAACAAACGCACGCTAAACTCGGACCCCAATGGAAAGGGAGGAGGCAAAGTAAAAACAGCTAATTGAACGGCACATGTATTAATTATGCTCGCCGCCGGCGGTGTACGGAGAGAGAATACCGGGTGGCTGGCGAAGCATTGCAACACGACGTCGACGAGGAAACCTATCGATACACAGAGCAGGAAGGGAGAAAGGAAAGGAGGAAAATCACAGAAAGCACATCACAACAACCGTTTCGACAATGCGTTGCGTTTGGTCAGTGAAGTGCGTCGAATTGTAGGGAGAAACGAAATCAAACGGGGCCTTCGTGTTCCTGAGCGCCCTGAGAGGGGGGAGAAAAAGGGCTGCACCGGTTTGTTGGATTAAACAACGGTGGCAAAATCGTTCTTCCACTCCTGCCCCGGACAGGGAAATGAATGAATGAAAGGAACAAACTATCGCCCCAAAACGATTGGACCATCTTTTTCCTGAAGTGCTGAAGACGGGCAGCGCTCAAATTTTGCATCCGGGCACTGTTTTGATTGGAGTGCAAATGCGCCCCTAAGGAGACAGTTTTATTGCTCAACGGTTGAACACAACGTTGCGTGTGTACTCTCAGTGGTAATAGAGGTGTGAGGGAATTGTTTTCTGTTCCGTTGTGATGGCAAAGAAAACACGGTAAGGTACTACGCAGGGCAGCCAGCCAACCAGTCGCCCAACCAGTAATTGGGTCAGCGTGTGACGGATCTGGACGGATGAGCACGGCAATGCGTACGACGACGCACCTTTACAACGAGGTGCTACGTGTAGTTAATGCGTTTTTTTATTGTAAACCTTAATTACTTTCGTACCTCTGGCTCTATGCTGTGGAAAGGGGTTGTTGTATAGCAAGTACAACATTTCTCGAATGTGCGTTTATCTTTTTAATATGTTGGCGCTACAATTTAAGTTAATGTTATTTAAAATCATTACGATTCATGCAATATGTGTCCCTCTTTAATAATTGTTTTCACTCACAATAACAACCCTCGATCTTTGTCTTTAATTCTAAGGCTCTAATGTACAGGTTATGCGTGACCTACAAAGATTATAGGGTCCTTATTGGTCAGTAGGCAGCAAAGACATGTTTCCAAAAATGTACTTGTTTGTTTGTTCCCCTACTTTTAACTATAATTCTGTTTTAAGTACATGCTATTCAGTTTCATCTAGACGAATTTCGACAACGTCATGATAGATTTGTTTACGTTTTAGCTACCCGCAGTTTATGTCCGTTATGTATTATATCTGTTGGAATTTGGAATTATTTATGTCATCTATATAATCGTGTGAAAGTTTAACGCGTTTTACGAACATTAGCAAGAACTGCTTAAATGTGTTACATTTCCAAAAGAATATGCATGAGTTATTTTAAACATCCAGTCCTTTGTGGATTGTGATTTACAACAGGCACTCAAGGAAGATGATTCCAAGTTGTTAAGCTCAGAAGATCACGATTGGGTTCTATGCTAATGGCGCATTTCAGCTAGTTCCTATATGATCGTATGATCATGATCTACGTATGTTCATCGATCAATACTTACACACAAATGTATCTCTATCCTTGCACTTTAGAGGACAATTATTCGATCTCTCAATGTGTGCTTTCCACCACTGCTCGCTTATCTTTCCACTTCGCTATGCGTCACCACAACACAGTCCAGTCCTTTTAAAAGTGAATCCTCTCACATGTGCTACCAATCTGCCACACTGACACACTTGCTCTTTTCCCAATGCTTTTCGTCGCGCTTCGTTGATCGATCGAGTGCATACGTTCGTCGAAAGCTTTCACGCAAGTTTCACAGTGCAAACACGCGTTTGCCACGACACTTCACACAGGTTCACAAATTTGTTAGGTGTAGATCTTTTTCCCCTTACGAACCTCACAGTCACACACTGAGCGTAGGCTCAGTCACAAACTAGCACCACCACTACCACCACCACACCCCGCTGACCACGGAAACACTTTGAAATCGGCTTTTTTTGTCTTCTCTAAAACCCGAAGTGCACTCCCGAATGGGCAAATGGGCGAAATATCTCACAAAACACAACTGCAACCCGTAAGTGTCTGGAGGAATAAGGATTTCGTTCGTAGCGATAACCGACACGGCTCGACGCGACACACGGCACTTGCACGGCCGGAGGGAGAACCGATCGAATCGAATAGTAAACATATACTAAAACCGCGCATCGGCCGGGACGGTACAGTCAGGCCCGCGTACCTTTTGCACACAGGTGCTCAGGTGCGAAAGCGTCCGTCACGGAAGACGGCCATCGGAGAGCCAACGACGCGACCACGCGGCTTTAGCGTCTTTCCTTTCGCGTCGGTTCGTTATGGATGGTTCACTCTTTCTCTTTCTTTTCCCTTCTACCTCTCTTTCTTTTCTTTTTCGTTAGGTTGATTTTCTTCGCCCGCTATGCCAGTGCACCAGTTGTGTGTGTGATCGTTCGCTGTCTTGATAGGGGGTTTCCTGCCCCCGTTCGTCGATCGTCGAGCTTTCGCATGTCAAACTTTGGCGAATCGGGCAGATTAGCGTGTGATGCGCGCGCGCGCATGTATGGTGGGAGGAAAAAGAACGGCAGTCTCGGCGATCGAGAGTGAGTTGATGAGTGTGTGGAGCTTGGTTTTGATGATGGATATGCTGTCATGTTTGAAGATAACTGTATTAATTTATTAATATTTGTAGAAATGAGATTAGGGTGAAAGAATTCTTGTTTAAAGTATTTCATTATTTTACTACACAGGTCTTCAAGTCTTCAACTCTTCGGATGAGCTGTCAACAGCTGTCAAATGGTGTATTTGCATCACAATAATTGTTCAATTCTTTCACATGGTTTTCATCATGTCTTAAGCTGGACTTAAGTTTAACAGTTATTTTTGATGTGTTGAAAATCATGTGTCAGAAATCGACTTTTATTGTGATACCAATACAATATCTGACAGCGGTTGAAAATCAACTTGCAGGTGGATAATGTGATGTACGCATTCGAAATTAACTTATAAAATCCTTGGAAAAGCGATGGCAATTTTGGCCTCCCACATGTTGAAAATCATATGGATGAAATTCAAAATTAATATGAGGGAAAACTTATGAAAATCAACTTATGAGTGGCGAATAGTATTTCTTATATTCAGAAGTAAATGAAGAAGTAAACTTTGCATTTTGTAACAAACGCCATTACTAAACTTCCCAAAATTCTAAACACTTTTCAATCCAATCGATGTTTATATCCATCCGTAAAAGCTCCTTCATCGGAGACGCATAAACAAAACGGTTCATTCATTTGGTTTCTGCTTCTAACGGTGGCAGTGTATCATTAACACGGTAGCCACCCAACGCCCTACTGCTTCCCGGTGATTCCGTCTCCTTCCGTCTTGTTTATCCGCTACAATCGACACGGCCCTCAGTCTGGAACTATACCAGACTTACTCATCGAACGCGAGTGCCCTAGCACATCTAGTGGGGATCGTTTAATTTATGAAACTAGCGGGCCTACCTTTTTCACTATCATTTTTCTCCGCCTACCAGATCCCCTTTTTATGCCTTTCCCGGTGCCAGACATGCAGATTGTGCGCCAACGAGCGGTGCATCGAGGATGCATCTAGGTTGCATTGTGTGGAGGTGTCGTGAGTGTGTGATTTCGATTCCTGGCTTGGCCCCGATCAGGCTTGTTGAGTTTTGAGAGTGCTTTCCATGCTCGATATCGCGCGATCATCTTTCTCGATTTGCATCTGTAGCACCCGCGCGAGCAAACGTGCAGGCAGCCGCTCGGTGCTTAACCGTGTTTTATTGACTTGTAAATGATGGACACGGTGGTGCCGGAATTCAATCGACGCCAAGCAAAGCACTTTTCCTGGTGCATTTTAAATGGGTCATGCGGATGGTAGAATGGATTGTTTTTGGTGGATGGATTATCAGAAACAATTTGCCAAAAAGGGTGATGAAGCGAGCGAAGGGTTCTGCATCATGATCGAGTCGCTGCATCATCATCACCATCAGATTCACCTTCGAATCGTAATGGTGTGTGAAATTGAACTTACCCTTCAAAACATTAAATTCACTAATGCCTGTTGCTGCTGCTGCTGCTGCTGCTGCTCATCACTCATTTCTCCAGCTGCTCCTAAACCGTTTAATCTATTTTTCGTCGCTTAATTCCTAGCGAAAAAAAGGCACACAACACCACCAAACGCTACAAACTTTCCGCTTATCTCGGCACACTCGCATCCGTTCCGATTTGATCAACCATCGCCCGATTAAAGTGATTGAAATTACCATCCCTAATGATGATGGTGAGCAAAAAAAAACTGAGAGCAATGGGCAAAAAAATGGAAAACAATTATTTACTTCTCGCTAAAGCCCAAAAATTGCACGAAGCCCCCCCCGTGTTCATCTTGCCAATTCGTGCAATTGTCTAGTGCCGCCGCCGGTGTTGCAGTTTATCTTTTCTGCTTCGCTCGCTTCCAAGATGCGGCCAGGGTTTGGCGAACCCACTGCGACGGCGCTCTTCTTTCACCGAATTTGGCGGCTAAGCTTTGACGAAGAAAGTGCTTATGAATAGTGCATCGTTGGTGGATGGCTGCATGCAATCACGCTCTAGCACGAAACGAGTGTGCAGCATGCGGAATAGATCCGTCTTGGTGGTGAATGCTAAAAATACCCTTTTTGAATATTTGATAAATATATCCAAAAAGGTAAATTTGCTTAAAAATGAATTCTTATTTCTGAAAAACCTTACATCACAGTCAATAAGTCCTAAAAGCTGGAAATTGATGTCATAATCCTTTTGCTAACTTTCATCTGCATCCGCTACAATCATACATAGGACGAACAAAACCATTGCACTTCAAAAAGCTGATAATGAAACATCTAATTTAATAACAGCCTACACTCAAGTCACACTCACTCACAAACCACCCCCAGCAGAACTCCACTTTAGCTGCCTAATATTGACTGACAAAAGCCATCACTCAGCCTCCGACTGCTTCCTGCTTCAAGAGCATAAGCGCGTAGACAGAGCCAGACACTTCTGTTTGAGCATTAAGCGTCGTCACCACTCAAAACGCTTCACATCGCATCACATAAATGCTCGCGAAAGCGCATCTCGCCTCGCACACAACAACGAAATATGCTCGATGCCCTTCACTCCGGGCTGCCGGGTAATTTTCGATCCCCCGCCTTCCTTCACCGCCCCTAGGCCCAATGGCCCCCGACAATACCGCGAATAAATGTGTGGCGCCCGCCAGTTTTCCATCGGGAGCGTCATCTCGTTGATGATGTTTTACGCTCATCTTACGACGTCGAGGACGGGGCCATGATTAGCAGTTCATCATGGCTGCGCGCGAGATCTTCGGCCACGAAAGCGTATGATCAAGCGCCGCGCGCGGTACATTAGCGCGAAAGTCAATCAGTGATGGCAAATTTACAACAAAATTCATTTCTGGTAAGTGGTGTTAGTAGGTCCCCTAGGTGCCCGCCGTACAGGTGAAAAAAGCCCGATGGATTGGGAAATGCTGGGAACGTTGGGTGACGAGACGTTTTCTTCCCCTGCTTCGGTACAGGAAGAGGGCGTGTTGGGACTGTGGCGCGACAAGTGTTTACATCTGCTAGGGTTTCGAACGGCTTAAACGCATGTAACTTTATGCTAATGTCATGTGTTTCTGTGACGGTGCCATAGAGGGTGGTTGTGGTAATGTTTGCCGCATTTTTGGTGCAAAACGTTTCATTAATTCAAATGTAGCTTCCTGGAAGTTGAAGTGGATATGACACGCTAATATGTACGTTCAATAGAATCTTCAGGTATACGTAAATGTTTACGGACATTAGATAAGATTAGTGCATTTGTCGTCGAATAAGACAGGCGCTATCTGCTAAGCTCGCGATACGACTATCAATATACTGCGGGATTACCCTAATCAAATAATGGTGGCTTTAATACTCCTTTATTTCTTTCATTTTGTACAATTTAATTACTTCAAGAAGATATTTGATCGCAAATTGAACAACTATTCTAGCAGAACCTAACTTCCGAGTTACATGGATTTTCCATGAAGTTTTTCTTGTTTCCCGAAATATGTTATAGGGTAAATGTACCAATAGTGGTGCAATTTGTAGTGGTGCCGATGTGTTTTAATGGATTTAAAGTGTCAGGAAGGACAATTTCTGAATATTTCAAGACAAACCAATTGGAATATGTTTTATCTACGCAATCACAAACATTTTTATCATAACATACATCAATTTTACGAAAAAATACATATTTTTGTGACTGCTTCGTTGTACCTATAATGGAGGTATGGTTCCTATAGTCGTCGTATTGTGTTCCTATAGTGGTGGTAAACAAAGATGCATTAAAAACGGTGTATAATATCAATGAAACTTAGTTTCGAAGCTATTTTTCGTATGAATAGCAAGGATTACTGCCATAATATAGGTTTCTTTCGTAATTTGATCGTAAAAAAAATGTATAAATTTGATCAATGAAACTATTGACAAATGTACTGCATCACACCTGTCGTCAACCTACACCCGGAAGAGTGTGATTGATTTGAAGTCAATTTTTATTCAGCCATATAAGCAAATTTTGGCCTGTTTTTCGTAAATTATCTACATAAAACTCATTTCTGTTGCTTATTTTAGTGAAAACAGTACAAAATGTCAAAAATATCCTCGAAAAAATCTAAAACGACCTGTTTTCATTGATTTTATAACTATAACCACTATAGGTTGTTTTGTGTACCTATAATGGCACTATGGTAAAAAACACATAAAAATGCATAAATATGGTCAAAAGACAAATCATTTTAGTAAAACAATAACATTTCAGAACAGTTATGTTGAAAAACTAGTAATTGCGTGGTTATGTGGTCATTTAGAACGTTAACAGAAAAATGAGTTTCGTTATGAAATCCTAAGGATTTTGGAAAAATGTTGACACATTTCACAAAATAATGGATTTTTCGGTCACTAAATAACGGCCCCATTTAACTTTTAAAACCTTTGTAAAAGGCAAAAGAACATTTCACACTAACGTAAATAACGTAATTACTTGTAATTTGCCGTATGAGCCGCATTTTAGTGCAATACCACCACTATTGGTACTACCACCACTATAGGTACATTTACCCTATATGTTATATCGTGGCTATTTGTTATTCAAGATGGTTATATTTTACTGTAGCATGTACCAAAAGACTGTAAAAATCCCACCATAAGAGGGGAATTCTTCCTTTTATGTTCTCTACATCTTAAAACATTTGCCGAAACTGAGAAACAAAGATTAATGTGCTATTAACCAGACTTGCCAAAAGACTGTACTTCAAACAGAACTGTACTAGGTACAGGAGTAGCCTCATAACAGAATCCTTTTATTGTAGCATAATAATTCGATTATCGTACCCATTCCGTTGCGGTGCAAAAAGATCAATCTTAATTAATAGCTTCATCCTTCCACCGAACAGCTTTCTTGGCCGTCCTATACTAGCGCGCATACCGTGTTCTTGCACTTCATAAACTGACAGAAATCCAATCAGGTTTTTTTTGGGCATGGGATCACAACAGCACAATCCACTCGTTGTTTTGTGGCTAGCTACCCGATCGATACACCACTAGCCCTGTGAACTTCTGAAGTTCGGCACCTTCGCCCCAAAAGACGCTTCCGACAGAGGGAGACGTTGAAACACTCTCAAACCACGGAAGTACGCGCCGCGAGTGCGGCTCTTCTGCCTTGTGCTCCACAACTGTTGTTGATTTATGTTGAGGACAATGCGGAAATTTGGCTGTCCATCAGCATCAGTGGAAGGATGCTCAAACCGTGTCCTAATTCCTTTCAATGGCATACCGAAGTAGCATTCCAACCGTGTCGAAGCGGCGGATCTTTCACCCAATCTTCAAACGAACGAACGAGATCGAAATTGAACAGGATTTTTTGGTGCGGATTTTGGACCACTTGTTTATGCTTGCTACCATCCTACCAGTAATTCATCCATCATCGCCTGAAAGCTGTCGAAAGTGGTCGAGGGAACGCAACAGGACAGAGAGGACGTCTTGTGTTTTTGATGAAACGTGTTCTCTGTCAAGATGGACAGAGGAGGAGTTGGAGCAGCTAGACGGTGGACCACCACCTCGCGTCGCTTGTTGACAGCCAAAGATAACCCGCTTCGCGGTGGGGGTGTTGTCTAGCTGGAAAGTTCTTAATTAGTTCCTTCCCCATGGTTGGTTGTTCGATGCTGGGGGTTTGTACCGTGCTTTGTAGAGGTTAACTTTGTGGTCTAGGCAGCACCTGCTAGCTCCAAGCGACGAAAATCTCTGTCGGTACTAGTTGGTTGCGTTCTACGCGCAAGATTCGCCGCAAATATGCTGCAGTGGATATTGTTTGGACAGCTTTCCACTAAGATTGTGCTGGGTGAGTTGCAAAACCACAGCTTAGTGTGCGAAAGAAAATTAAGAAACGATGTGAATTGTTCCACTTCGCCCGTTATTATTTAATTAAAACTATTTTGGATGGTTTGATGCGAAATATTTAAAGCAATTTCTTCAAGTGATCGTATTGGTCTAGAAATATGAACGCATTAAGAATTAATTAATTTGCTTAACCCTCTTCATTTGAGGTTTAACTTCCTAAAGCCAACGTGTTTGATTGATGTTAAACACAATCGTAGCCACTTAATTTTAGCCTTGTAGTAGGGGATTAAACCCACACATTAAGTGGCAACACTTTGAAGAGCCTTGCTGTGTCCTTACAAAGCAAGCAACCGTGTTAATTAGTGTGTCCCTCTCATCCTAGCACAATCCTGTGCGCTGTTGTTTGTCATCAAAAACAATCGCCGGCTCCGTTTTTGCTAACGAGGGATTTACACGAAATCTGTAACGTCATCGCTTATACAACAAGCTCTTGGCCTTGCCTGTGTGTGTGTTATCTATTTTCCAAAACAGTCACCACGAGCTATTCGGTCCCTTTTGCCGTGTCCGGTATGATTTTGCACTTCGTAGACACTTGCACGGTCGTTTGGATCAATGATAACCTATTTGCCCTTTCCTATGGCGAACGCCAGAACGGCAGGAAACGAGAAGAACAAAGTTCTTTTTTTTGGCTAGCATCCGACGTCGTTATGTACTTGGGACGGAAACAGACGGACGGACACAGGACATCCGTATGGGTGATGTGTGTGTGTGTGTGTGGATTTGAGGGTCAGAGGACTTTTCACAAGGAACACGTACGCTATTGAATGTCCGGTGTAGGTTCTCTTGATACGTTTAGAACGTTCCGCGCATTAGAGGGTTTGCGCTCTTTAAGATTATTGAGCTTCTTGAGTGGTTTTTGCCATTTACCAATGACGTTTGAGGTGTTGTTCATAGTCCGTTATGTATTATATTCGAAGATCCCATAATTTCGTAAATCTTGCCTCATTCTGTTATAAATCGGGGACTTTTTCGTGGTTGAAATTACGCCAATACTCCATATGGAATCACCCAGAAAAGTCGTTGTTGGCAACGCCTAACCGTCTAATGTCAAACTTCATGATAACAAAATAGATAAAAACGCTAAAAATGTAATTCATTGTCCCTTCGCATCTGTTTAAAGAATATAAATGATCTAATTACAATATAAAACTGAAAATCGGTCTTGACACAACTGCCAAAAGGAAAAGGCTTCAAAATATTACTTTAACATAAAGCTCACTATGAATTTATAATATTCATAGTACCTAAAATACATTGGACATTCACATTGATCACGCGAATGGCATACTCACATCCTTTAGAACACTAATTACACTAACTTTCCTTCCTGCAATATTTCCCGTCACGCTCAACTTTTGCATTTCCTACTCACCGAAAATAATCCGCGTCATTAAAATTTCGATAAGCAAAGTTTCCATTAAACAACCCAATTACGGTTTGCTGTTGCTGAAGCCGACGAAGCAACAGATACTTTCCTTCCCCCGATGCCCGCAGTCCCAGCAGTAGCACAGAATTGTCACGGATTGCAAATGACACGTAAATTAGCAAATTCGGCTGATACTGTTTTCGGGTAGAAAGTTTGTGCGCCGTACGTTGACGAAAACCTTCTGGCTAGGTTTTGGGTATTGCATTATTGCTTCTGCCCCTGTCCAGCCAGTGGTTGTTGTTAGCCAAAAAGTTCCACGCTTCAATTATTCGTTGGGCCTCCTTCCTCCAAATGGACAAAGTTCTTTTCTCCATGTGCTTTCGCTTGCAAAAAGCTCGATGGAAAACCCTGCATGGACGTAGCGTCGGTCACGATTTCGCCACCACCAAACGACCGGCGGCCAGTTTCGGAATAGGTGAAAACCTAATTTCAGTTGTCATCGAAGTTTGTGTTGATTTAAGGGACGCCGAAGCCTCAGTTCCGGGCCAGGCTAGGCTATGTCCAACTGGTTGGGGGAAAGGAGGAGGGCATACATAATGAAAAGCCAGGCAAATCGTTTCAGCGGTTGTGCTAGGCGCGCTCGGTTTTGATGGCCTGGATGTGATTTACTTTTTTTATATTAGTGTGTGCTCTGTTTGTGTGTAGCTGCCTTTGCTCCACACACACACACACACATGCATGGCCCTCGGTGGTTGGTCCCCATCTTTTGCGCCTATGTGTTTGAGGACAAAGCGAAACCCCGTGATCCTCGGGCTTAAGCCCTCGGGAGGACGGGAAATGGCGGACGTTTCCCGGCTCACAAGATATCCGGCATTGGAACGGGTGGCGGGAAACACGGCCCGGGCAAAAGTGCACTGCACACAGCACTAAACACGATAAGAGCCTCTTTTTGACCCGGCACTGGTATATGTGTGTGTGTGTGTGAGAGAGTGTGTTTTTGCGAAAAAAACACCCAGGCACTGGGAACAAAGGACGACCAAGAACCTCAAGAAAACAAACGGAACTGCCATAAACAAAAGAAAGACCTATACCACGGGGCGTACGGGAAATTCCTTCCTGGTTCCTGAGGCCCCCCGGTCATTCCGCCCGAGGGTGTCGGTTGCCTTCTATCTCGCTCTCTCTCTGTCTCTCCGAAGAAGGACCGCAAAAACAGCTTCACCAGCACCAGCAAAAGCACAGAGAGAGAGAGTGTGTATCCCTTACCGAAAGGGATAATGTTGTGTACCGTAAAAATTGGGCCCAACGAAGCAACGTCTCGTCGGTGAGGGTGGGACAGCTTGCAATTCTCCCGTGTTTAAGTGTGTTTGTGTGTGCCTGTGTGCGCTTTCGATTCTACTCAACCCCATAGACTAACATTCCCCCGGAGGCTTTCGGTCATGTTTGCTGACTTCGCGAGTTGTTGGCATGCTACTGTACCAGCAGTGATGGGCGAAGCCTTTTTACCGGGCAGGGCATCTTTCTACCCGAGCGCAAGATAACCCTTGAGCTCTGTTTGGTCGTTTCAAGGGCCAGTTGTTGCACGAGCGCTTGATCCACTGCCAGATGTGGGGCTAGCCTTTGTGGGGTGGTGAATTTTTATCTTCTTTGTACGGACAAGAAGCTATTTAACTATTTTACGATTGCCATTCCACGGTGGTTCGATTTAAGGATGTGGGAAGCCTGTTCCGGTGTGCAGTCGGAGTTTGATAAACTTTGTTATTGCTAAGGAGTTTTTGGAATTGCAATATTTCATCAAATATTTATGGCTCTACTCTAGCTTTGTAACGGATATTGCCATCGTAAGTAGAAGATGGCCGAGACATGGGTTATAGAATCAATACTAAACCCTGGTTTTGTGTAGTTGGCTGATTGATTACTGATGCACACGATAGGATTTCTAACGAGCATCATAAGAATCCTTCCAACGTCCAACCCTTCATACATAGATAATTATGCTGCACGAGCCAGTAAATTGTACTTTAATTATACACAATCGCCCACTTCACTGCGCTCGTTGTAGTGTTATCAATCAATCACTACACAAACCCAGTATTAGCTGGTCAATTTCCCGCTCTTTGTTTGTGCCATGATGGGTGTATAATTACGGGTCACGCCAACCTACTGTGACAATATCCGACTATGATATACGATTGTATGTGTGCTTGATGTCACAAGGACGTTTTAATGAACCTCGAGAACAAAAACCCCGCGCTCCGTAACCGCAGAAATGATTCAATTATCACTTAAACCATCAGCGCTTATCGATGCGGTCGGTAAATGCATGCAAGGGCAGCAATCATTGAAGTGTTTTAATTAATTATGGTATGTTGCAGCATCGCAGTAACTTAATACGGTGGCAGCATCAACTCCCGATGAAACTATGTAGCAATGTGCTGGATGTACTTATCTAGATCAATTATAAAATGCCTTTTTTAAACCAAAATATTGCGATAAAAGGACGCACATCTATCATACGCTACCCCTACCCCATTTCTAAATCAAATCTGCTAAATCAAACAAATCTTTTCATCCCATTTCTTACGTCCGGCATCGTGTGGCTTCTTCAAACACGGGCATGGATTTACAGAACTCAACGTAATGGAAGCAAAACACACCCATCGTTGCGGATTGCATCACCAAAAACGGGAAGTAGCTTTTCGGAAAGTAACAAACGAGCTTTCGGTTACTGCATCCTGTTTATTTTTGTTTCTGTTGCCGTATGTACGTGTTTGTGCGAGTGTACTTTTTTAAAGCGTACTTTGTTTGGTCCGTCCCATAAAGCAAGAATAATGATGTACGAGAGCGAGACAAGGCTGTCTTTTGAACCGACCGAGTAGCTGAAGACGACGAGTAAGGCACTACTTGTTACCCGTTGCTAATGCTGCAGCTGCTACCATAACAAGCTGCACAGGCTGCACATGCTGCTGGATGAAAAATGTGTATCTGCACTTCATCTACCATCTGCGAAGCGGATTTTGGATTATTTTTCCGTATTACTCTTATCATCTGGTTACGGTCTATGGGGAGGTAACACTGGTTCTGCTGCTGCTGCCCTGGGTACTGCTGCTGACTTTTACAAAAGCAAGCGACAGAGAGATAAATTAGACATTCAGCGAGTGGTGGGTTTATTGAGAAATGGATTCCGAGAATTGGTTTTGCTGGTTAAAATATGGTTTCCGATCTGTCCCGCTGCTGAGAGTCGTCGCGGTGGTAATGCAGCTGTGCTACTGTCCGGAGATGGGAAGTGGATAATGTCTTTCGTTTAGTGCCAGTGCATTTGCCACAAGAATGTGCTTCCCTTGAGACGGCCAATTGAATTCCAGATGGCTTGCTAATGTTAAAGTGTAATCTAGTTTTACTTGTATTACTTTTGAAGTATAAAATGCCGGTGTACCCTAGTATTTTACTAGTTTTTTCTTTTAAATCTGATGAAATGGAGGTCCATCTTGTTGGTCCGTCTCCTGTGTACGTTGAAAACCTGCTTATCATTTGATAGTCGGGGAAAACAACGATTCATTAAAAATCCTTAGTATAAGTATAGAAAACTATCTACTAGATGATGTATTATGTGTTGTGTAATCAGGAGTAGAGTCGTGAATCCAATCCGGCTTTGGATCCAATAGCTTTGGAAAACTGAAACCGATTCCGAATCAAAATCAAGCTCGACTCCTCGTTTGGATGATCCCTAGATGACTTCGGACGACCTAAGATGAATCCGATCAACTCCGAATAATGCACGACCGAATCTGAAATGCTAGGTTATGCAATTACGGTTTCTCTTAATTCTTATTTTTCATTGTTTTATTGTACTGCCGTAGTCTACTAGACTCAGCCTTACTTATCCGAAGTGATGCGGCGTTATGTGGATCCATCCAGAGTCATCCAGAGTCATCCGAAGTCTTCCAGAGTCATTCGGAGACATCCACAGTAATGCGGAGTTGTCACAATCCATTCGGAATTAGGATATCTAGCATTTTTCGGACCCCGGCCGTCCTTGTTCCCTCATCGACCGCATGTAAAGCCGGAATCACTTCAACTCATGCGACTTTGGCTTGCCCCGAAATTGGAATGACGCTTAAAAACATGAAGCAGAATTGTGTTCCGCAAAACGTCTCGTGTCAGCATTCCAATGGCTAGATGTTAAATTATTCTTTCCACCCATTAGGCACAGGCGACCACACCTGGCAGGGCCAAAAATAAAAGAACTCAAACTAACTATTTCAACCTCCGAATTATGCCACGAAACGCTTCATTCTTCATATCAACAATCTCACAAAATCACGGCAAAACATTCCACACCATTCCCCACATACAGCGTGTTTCGGAGGGAGGGTTCCCGGTGTTCTGGGATGGAACTATTCGGCAAGAATTTTTGGACTGCAATCTGGTGCAGACACGCAGGCTTGAATGGCTCGGAGCACCATTCAGTGCAACTGACGGACGGGCCGTGTGTACACCCCTCTCACCCAGCGATAAGATGCTGCTGCACACAAAACTGCACAAAGAACGGTAAATTCCGATAGTAAAAATCTTGCCCAGCAGTTGCCGGTACGATTAGTAGCCACATCACCGAGCATCCCGGAGCTCTTTGAGCGAATGGGGGGGGGATCTCCGTGTTGAGAACCGTTAGATGCGATGGACAAGGGGATGTGTGGGAATTGTATCGTCGGGATGCGTTCCGGACTATTTGTGCTGCTGCCTGCTATCTGCCCTATTCAGTGAAGGGAATGGTTCGTTTGCAGTGATGCAGGTTGGCAAACCGTAGCGCACAAGAACCGCAACGTACCCAAACCTGCTAGAAGTTGGTACGCTAGAAGCGTTCCTTTTGGCAGGCAAACTTCAAACTCAAATGCTTGCGGTTACCCAACAATACTGTCTCTGGAAAAGGACTGTATTTGTCACTCACTTGGCAGTCGAGATGCATGCGGGTTTACGAGTGCATGTAAAGTAAATACAAACATGTTTTGAGAAACTTTTGTGATTCATTAAGACTCTTTTTGGGGACATTTCATTATTTTAATCAAGAATTATAAATTATGTTTGTTTAATATTTATTTTCCACTCCCCCAATAAAAACTCGTCAAAAATTTAATCAACTACTACAGCAGACTGTTCACACACTTCTCCTGTTTTTGAGTATCCATTGTGCTGTTGTGTTCGCTGTTGTTGTCCCGGTATTTCAATTTTCAACTTCTCGATAGCGCTCTGCACTTCATGTACACAAGTGCTGACAGGCAAGGTACA
This sequence comes from Anopheles gambiae, assembly GCF_943734735.2. Lineage (NCBI taxonomy): Eukaryota > Metazoa > Arthropoda > Insecta > Diptera > Culicidae > Anopheles > Anopheles gambiae. The sequence goes on from NC_064601.1 coordinate 98,777,268, forward strand.
AAAACTTTCATTTTATTCCACTCGCCCCGGGACAAGGACGCTGGGAAGTGACTTCCTTCGGCGAATTTCAAGGGAGAGGGTTTTGAGTGTGTGCTCCAGTTGCTTTTGGAAAACACGGGAGAGACACACAGCAATTGCATTCCAGCGCAATTGTTTACCTTCCCTAGCTAGGCGTACAAGGTAAGCTGACGCTGCTGGGATAAAATCCTCTTAAACCATTTTTGCTCCTCAACCCACGGACCACGGATGTCCTGAAGCGGCAGTCCTGAGCTAAACTATTAATTGTTTTTCACTCGCAGACGTTTGGGTGGCAGACATTTGTTTGAAGGAAGGGAATATTTTATGCTCTGCTCTTGGAGTTGGAGGACAAGCCAAGAACAGAAGACCTCTTCTGAGTTCATTTGTGTGTCAATATAAATTATAAACTTCACCACATCTAAGCATTGTGAGGTTGTTCTGGTTTTGTATATTATTAAAATGCAAAAGGAATATTGTCTAGCAGAAGCATAACATCTACCAGCATTCAATTTCTAGAGCTTTGAATGTTGAAGCTAGTACAATATTGAGAATTGTAAGCGTTGTAGGCTCCTTCCGTTTGTTGACATTCACTGCAGCCACCAGCAGTTTTCTGAACCATATCTCACCATACAAAAACGGAAACACAACCACTGTTACGTCCATCCAACCTCATCCTGTCAACAGCAAACATTCAATCAATGCGCTTCAGATAAAAGTCCAGTTACGATTCTTTCACCCTTTGGGGGGGGGGGGAGCTCCCCCGCCGGGGCTGGCTCTTATCACTCAAAGCTCAAACGGCCATAACCGAACGGCAATCAAAAGCGGAAGAACGGATAAATGCATTCGGTCGTGTCTGGTCTTGCAAATGCGCATACCGATGATGCATCATAACTAGATAATATCAGCATATTATGCTCTGGCACCGGATGGTGAAGGTGCTCGTTATCGCCTCGTCTGCCAGTGAAGTTTGCAGCAGATGATGTGCAAGCCGACAGACGCTGAGGGGATTGGTATGATTTTTTTTTTTTTTGTAAAGGAGGTTTTGGGAAAGGGTATTGTATGCCGCATGCACATCTCGTTCAGTGCTGTTATGGCCGAAACATCAAATAAACACACACACACACCAGTGCCCTACTGCGAATGGGTAAGATTGGTATCGGTCTACTGGCACGAATGGTGTTGAATCGTCGATGCGCACATTAAACGGGCGGGATGTGTGGAATGATGGAGCAGAAGCGGGAGCAGAAGTAAGTTAGTCTGTTTCACTCCACCGGGGGGGGGGGGGACCTTCCTGCAGACTGTGTAGACAGCCGTGTAGCGTGTTGTTTTGTGTTGTTTCTCTCTTGCCAGCTCGCTTTCGCAGTTGTGCATGTGCACCAAAGCACCAAAGTGCAACCAAAGTGCAACCAGCAGAGAGAAACATACAAGCCTAGCATGCATCGCGCCTTCCACAGCACGCAGGTGTGCTTTGGCTGTGTATGGGTGTGTGTGTTTAGATGCGTTTAGCAAATACACCTTTAACAGTGCGCTAGGGGGAAAACCCTTCCACAGCTGGATCCCACTACAATTTGTAACAACAAACCAAACAAAAAAAAGGGAGGTGCAGCACACACCCAGTAATGAGCGCACTGCACTGATAATGTTTTAATAGGGATGTGCATTAAGGGGGGCGGCGCGACGGTGTTGCGTTTTGCTTTCCTTCAAAACGAACGAATCTTTTCCCGGTGCCGTTTTGCAGCTGCACTCGCGCTTCGTTGTTGGTGGGGCGTTTTGCCACGAATTCGGGCAAACATCCGTTTTGCAAATGGTCCGTTATTGGAATAACCGGAGAAAAGCCGATTTGTTCGGCTCGTTCGGCACGTGCTCTAGCTCTAGCATGGGAGCCGGAACCCGGTCGGGGAAAAAGGGGGGGGGGGGGGGTGGTTTTAGCATAGGAGTTGCCCCAACCATTGGAGCGGAAGCTTTGTTTGGAATTGAATCATTAGCAGGAAATGTGCAATTTTGATTATGGTTGCAAAGCTTTACACTGCTGCGCGGAGGCGGCTTTTAACAGTTAAAAAAGGAAGCTTATCGCGGGTACCGTTGTTGGGCGGTAGACAAAGGAAGGGGGAAACTTGTGAGGCGATTTATTATTTTGGTATTTTCTTTATGTGTACATCTTGTTTAACATTATGGTTTTAGTCAAATAATTTAAGTAAAATGGCTAATAATGATAAAATGATACATATTAATCAACATAACGATATGCAAGTAAATTGCTTCAAAATAGTTTAATTTGCCACAGTGGCTTATTTATTACGTTTTTTACATGTTTTGTTGTGTTATACTTTTAACAAATGTTTCATTTTTGTTATGTGTTTTAAATAATTAATTTGTTTTACTTTAATGTGTGTATGCTTAACTAATGTCATCACAATGTTCTTCACATTTTCTGACTTTAATACATTTGTTCCATTTTCTTTTTAATTCTTTATTCTTTATTATGCTTACCTAATGATGTCGTATTCTTTTCATTTTCTTCACAGTTTCAAACTGTAATACATTTGTTACATTTTGTTATTCTTTATTCAATTGTATTTCTTTGTACATTTCTTTATGTTACATTTGTGGCAATTTTTAGTTTACTTCATTTTGTTATTTTCTTTGATGTTTTACATGTAACTTAAAAGCAAAAAGTGTTAGTTTGTGTATGTTTTTTCATCATTCAGTTAATAATTATTGATGTTTAATTGTAATTTAGTCTTATTTCCTTGGATGGTTGACTTTTTAGCTGATTGAGACTTTGAGCATTTCTGCTTCATTCGTCTCTCAATTGTCTAATGAAGCTTTGATACTGTTTCCTTTATATTTGTTTGCCCATCTTATTTCTCTCTTCTTTTCTATCTTCTTCTATCTTTTTCTAATACTTATTTTTATTTACTGACTATGTGCTTATTCATTTCACTTACTGTGTATTTATAAATTAAAATTAATTACTTTCTAATTGCCGCATAAATCTTTACTTGCAACAAGTTTCGAAAATGTAAGAAATCTTGTCAAACATTCTACACATTGCCGGTCCCTAATCACAACTACACCGCAATGGAAGGGGGGGCATATGACGAGCCCGGCGCGGTAAAAATAATGAAACTATGCGTTGTTTCATCAACTCGTTACAGCTTGGCTCGTAAACTAAATGTATTATTTACCCGTATGCTTATCCGATTAGTTTTTGTGCACTGCGCCTTGCGGTCGGCTCTGCAAGAAGCCGATGTGGTGTTGTGGAACTTGAACATTTTATTACATCTTCCCCGCCCCTCGGAGCACACCGTTCCCCCGCAGCTTCGCAGCCGTGCGCTACGAGACGTTCTCTTGGCAGGCGGCATGAAGAAAACAATTTCATTAAAACTGTGCGACCCTTTATCGACAAGTGTACTACCTACACCCAACATCCCCCAGGGGAGTTGGTGCGGGATCCTCACTAACACACTTCATGCTTTCATCACCATGCCGGGAGTGTCTGTGTGTGTGTGTGTGTCATACTTTCTAATTTAATAATTGAACATATATGCCTTTCTCTCGTGCCGTTTATTTTGCATGCTGTTGCCCATTTCTGTCTCTGTTGTGACGTTCTCGCTCTCTCTCTCTCTTTACGTCGATCGTCATGCTTTTCCAATTTTAGCCAAACACACGTCTGTCCTGGTGTGGGAAGGGAAAGATGGGGGAATCCACTATGGTCCTAAACAATTAACATATGAGCTTCGGAAGCTGGTGCAGCGTGTGTTTGAGTGGCTGCTCGTGTGGGCACTGGAAAAACACTTCCTTCCACCGGGCATGAAGCGGCCAATTTTCGCCACCTGCCCAAGAAGCGCTCTTAAGCCGCGTGAATATGAGTTGATATTTACATCCTTTCTTCTTCTGCACTTCCCATATCTTACTCTTCTCCCCATGACGTGAACATTCTCGATCGAAGGAAAATCGCAAAAGAAAATCGTCTCTTTCACACATGTGTGGCTGCTCCCGGTGCTACCGCTGCTCGTTTTCCAGATCGTTTCCAAACGCCTTCCGGCGGGAGGAGGCGTTCGTGCCGCAACATAACCACCGTGCCGCTATACTACCGGAAAACATGACACGGAAAGGGAAACACGCGGACGACCAGCACGGCCTCCGGCCGAAGAACTTACAAGCTCCAGTTCCGCTGGCCCTGTTTCTTCCCCTCCTCCTCTTCGTGTTTCCCCGTTTCCCCTTATTGTGTCTTCATTCAAGAGAGATTCTTTCGGTAGAAAAATCCTCCAACCAAAGAAGCGGGGAGAAGCGATGAAGACGGCCTCTGCAGTTCTTCTCCCTCTGCTCCAGGTTCCCTTATCCCTGTCTCTCTTGCTTCATGGAAAAGCGGTAGTCGTTGTCGATGGGGTGATGTTTTACACGCCAACGCCCACCGGTACTGGTGGCGCACCTTCGACGAGCCAAACACAGAGCAAAAGCGTCGAGTGCAGTCCTCCGCGCTTTTCTTTTATGTGTTCCCTGCCGTCTAAGCACAGCTTGCTCCTAAGCTAGGCGCGGGTAAGGGTCTGTTGTTCTTTTTTTTTCCTTTGCACACCCTTTTCCCGGAACGCTTACACGGCGGCGGCAGTGGGCCTTGGGCAAGCACCGCAAAAAATCGAACCCGGCGATGTCCTCTTTTTCGGTACAGGTGTGCGAGGTTTCTGCTTTTTGGCTCGTTCAGTCTGGGTTGGATTTGGTTGCTTTTCCTTTATTTTCAGCAAACCTTTAATTGATTCACCATCACATCTGCATCTGCAGGAGCTTAGGGAAGCTAGTCTTTGTTCTCATGTTCGTAAGCATATTTTGTCGCTTTTGGCTCCAGGTGAAAGCTCCTTACAATTGCAGGCATGTGGGCAAGCTGAAATCGATTAGTGGGACATAATTGAAAGATGGAGCTGAGTAGAGCGACAGACTTTTTTGTGCTGTTTTTGACTGTGTTGTGACTGTATTTTTGGGGTTTCTTTGCAGGGCTTTCGTTGTGTCGTATTGTCCCTTTATTGGCTTTTAATGTATCATTTATTTTGAATAATATTTTTACCATTAGGAATTATTATTTACTTGTGTTGCTTTAGTTGTTTGCGTTAGAAAGATGTTTTTACTTTTTCCAACATTCATTCAAAAATACGTTGGCAGCCCTTCAAAATGTCCTGTAACGACGCAAACTATGTACTTGTATTCAATTTTTATTATGTTATAATTTTTGAATTTTTTGATGAGTTCATTTTAAATTTATGTATCCATACATAAGCTTTGCAAAATCATGCTTTTTTCCGTTTCCAAAACAGAAATAATGATATAAGGATAATTATAAAATAATGATCCACCAGATGTGTGGTTTCATTTTCGTTTAGTGCCAGATAAGTTGGTTTTAGTGGCCGACGCGACTCTTAACCGCGACCTAATTTATATCAACTTGTTCTACGTAACAAAATTCGCCAACTTTTTGATGGGCTTTTTTCACCTAACAAATTATAAAAGTCACCATTTTACGAAGATACAGTTTTACTACATTAAATCATTATTGAGGAGCCCTTTAGTGTCCTTTACTTACAGTAATGAGGGAAAACAACATTCCTCCATTCCATGCTTTTGTTTTTGCTAATTTCGAAGCATTAAAACAACTTCTTTTTTGAAGGACCTTTCTTTCTGTCAATTGGAACAACTGCTAATGCTCTACCGTACCCCCATAATGTTTACTTTCCGATCGATTTATGCACGATGAAAGATCTCTCATCAACTCTGCTAATTGGCTCGATAAAACCCGGTCCACCACCAACACCACCGTCCTGCTCATCCGCACCAATAAAACACCAGCAACTCTAATTAACTCCACTCGCTTTTGGTTGATTTACTCGCAGCGTAAGCTTTTGCAAGATGTCCCTAGCACCCAGGCACACTCCGGGACGGCAATCCGGTTATCTGCTGAGTAATTGCATTCATATACTTTCGGGTCTCCTTTTCGCGTGTCACAAAAGTTTTTCCTTTTTCGGAACTTCGGTTTCGGGTTGAGAACGGTCAGCATCATCGATTGCTGGCCGCCGTTTGCTCTGCCTATCGTTACATCGTGAAAGTGGCAAAATTTATGTGCCGTAAGACATAATTTATAAAACGGCTTACTACCTACAAACCCGGCCAAACGAAGGAAATTACCCGAAAGTCTTTCCGTTGAGGGGCAAGATTTATGCGGGATAATCTCTTTGCGATCAAATGCTGAAAGTTTTAACCGAGTAGTAGTCAGTGGTGTGGTCCATGGTCTCTCGAGCGTGTTCGGCAAGAAGTCGACAAAGGATGTCGGATCCGATTTTACTGTTTTTGGTGGAAATATGTTTTATTTCTTCGCTGTATGTTTATACTTTTGCGAAGGCTCTTCTCCCTTCACCGTCCTTTCCCGGAGACCAAAGCAATGCTCTCAACCATAACGAAGTAAAAATAAATGCTTCACAAACAAGTCGCCTACCTTCGTCTGTGTGGTTGCGCTTTTGATGGAAAAAGTTTTTGCTGCTGCTTGATGTGTCCTACATTTTTTGGGCCTCCTCCCAGGAGACACCCTCAGTCCCATTCGTTGTGTGAGCTAATCAGCCGAATAGCCACAAGATTAGATTGACCGATAAGAGAAATAAAAATGCCACAATGTTGATTCCTTCTTCGTTGCACGAACACTTACCTTGCTCCTTGGTGAAGCACTGGACCTAAGGTGACAATGAAGAAAGAAGGTTAATGTACAGGAATCGGTACAGCGAGGACAATGGTGAAAAAATGAAAAATGACTCATGTCACGAAGATGGCATCGTTTCGAGGGGGGGAAGGGAGGACCACATTCTTCAGGTGGATAAAAGTTTGGCTCGGTTTTTATTTTCTTTCCATTCAGGCTCTGGAATAAACCGAAGCCCGACAAAAGCAAGCGTAAGAAATGGGTTTAAACAAATACGGAGCGAAAGGTGGGAGGGAGAATGCGAACACGACACAAAGGATCCATTTTCTCAACAGTCACGCGAGGCTACAGAGGACACAATTTTTTTTTTGTAGAATATCGAGACACAAGAGCTTTCCTTTGCTTCTGCTGTTTATAAAAAAGTGACTGATAAAAGGTGACAATGAACCATTTGAGAAGAGAAAAGAGAGGCTGGAATTTATTCTATCAATAGAAATAACTTTAAAAGGCTTCCTCTATATAACCTTTCAATATATAGGGTTTGATGTGTTCGTTGCTTGCTCTTCTAGGATGTTGGAATGCTTCCGGAACTTTGTGGGTGATTTTATACATTTTTTTTTTCATTTTTTCATTTACAAAATATTGTTAAAATGTCAATAAAACGGGAGTGCGATTCAAAATTATGTGAAAAACGTTAGATGATATATGAAAAAATTGTAAAAAAACAGCCAAAAATGCATGGGAAACCCCTGTAAGACACATCCTATCTGTCCACCCATTGCGTCATTTACTATTAGTTTGAACTATAACATTATAGAAATATTATTATCGATATCAGACCATATCGTTTACTGATTGACGTTTTTAAAACAAAAACTTTGGCTTTTTCATCGCCTTTTCAAGTAATTAGATTTCCATTCCATTTTATTTTGGATACGAAAACAAACGATGCTTCAAACAAACGAACAAACAAACAAACTAACTAACAAACAAGCCAATAATCCAAATATAAATTGTATATTGTCTTTACAACTTCTAGCTTGAACTTTGTTTTAGGGGTAATTTATTAAATAATTATACAGAATGATATAATACACTTATATGTTTGTAGCTTTGTCGCAGTAAACCTGTTGTTATGCGTTTTAAATGGTATTGTTTCAATATCTAAAGCAATATGTAAGATCGATTCCTTACCAACTAGTGTTGGATGTATCTGATTCAGATTCATGAATCTGAATGAATCTTTCAAATGATTCAATGAATCTGAATCTCGATTCGAAAGATTCATGAATCTCGGAACATTTTTTTGAATCTCAAAAGTTTCATGGATCTCGAAAGATACATGATTCCTTCCAAGGATCCCTTGAATCTCAACTGATTCATGAATCTCGGAACATTGTTTGAATCTCAAATGTTTCATGGATTTCGAAAGATACACGAATCTCTCCAAGGATCCCTTAGAGGGATTCTTGGAGAGAATCGTGTATCTTTCCCGAATCTCAAATGATTCATTAAGTTAGAGCTTCTGCTCATAATTCTTCTTCTTGGCGTAACGACCTACCGGCCTTAACAGGCTTTCGTGACTGCTTAGCAAGTAACAAGCAGTTGGATAGTCACTCCTTGCTACGGGTGATTCGAGATTCGAATCAATCATCACTCAAGATTAATATGAATGAAGGATTCATGAAACACTACTCTATTACCAATAACACTTCAGCAACAGTTTAGCCTACCTTTTATCACACCAAACAAATCCTTAGAAGTTATATTCGTATGACAGAGTTTTCTCCTACAAAACTTCAAAGTTCAACACACACGACCAAATCCCCAAACATCTATTTTTGTATAACATATTCGACTATAATCCTTACGCAAACTCATAAAACATCCTCCCGGATGGCCATACAATCGATGAATATTGCCTGCTGATGGCTTCATAACGTTCGCAAACATAACGCCATGGCGCAAATCTGATTAAAAGCCATCGGAATAAATTCCACCTCTGCTCCGCTGCTATACTTTTATTAACTTTGAAGCATTTCCCACAGAATGTGCACTCGGAAATGCCAACTTACTGCGCGCTCGTATGTGCGTGTGCTTGTGTGCGATTTATTAAATTCTTCTCTCATGTACATGTTTTCGTTTTTTCTCTCTTTCTCCCTTTCTCTCTCTCTTTCTCTCTCACAGAAGTAAGCGTGCGGTACTATCGCGGACTGCCCCACGTCACCGTGCCACTGCCCTCGCGGAACGAGCGCTGCCAGTTTACGCTGCGACCGGTAACGCACTGTGTAGGCGACTTTCTCGACATGCTAAAGGTTGAGGACCGTGGCATCGACCGGGCGGCCATTCTCAATCGCGAAGGCGTCCGGATAGCGGCCGCCTGCTCCATCGAGAACCTGATGGACGACGAGTTTTGGTGAGTGAAATGGCGACTAGAAGAGTATTCCGTGACCGGACACCATATCCGGTTCAGGCATCGTTTGCATGCCTGAAACAAAAAAGCGGTGGAAATGTTGGACCGATGGGAAGTTTGAGTAGCTGAAGCATTTTCCTTCCTTCCTGTACGATTAAACACAGAAGATGCACTTTCTTGATTAAATTTCCTTCATCGCCGGTCGTGTAGGGTCCTCAACAGTCACTTGCTTGTTTCAATACTACTGAACGCTCTCTGTTTCATGTCTTCGTGCAATTGAATACTAAAGGGAAACGTTTTATCAACGCTAAGAAAGCTCTCTGTGTTCTGCGACAAAAAAGGGATCCTTGTAAAATGCTTTTTACAACATCAAGTTTGAGTTGTACCCAAACCAGCAACGAATGCCGAAGACACAGAACACTCGCTTTGCAACGTCCCGATTTGCAACGTCATCTATATTCAACAGATCGTTTCCAACCGATCAGAAACTATCTTTCTGCTTCCGGTGCGGCCGAGGGTTTCACGTTTCTTTGAATGCAGGGTTGCAAGGAGGAGAAAGAGTGGGAGCAGCACGGAACAAGTGCCAGTTGGCTTAAGATAGTTGACGTTGAGGATTTGCAATTAAATTAGATAACTTTCATCCTTTTGTTGCCTTTGCCGGCTGGTCCGTCGTCAATCTTCAGCGTGGTGCAGAACGGCGCACAGGAAGGAACTTTTCATTAAGGAGATTTATTCCACACCGGTGAAAGATAGAGAGAGATAAAGCTTGCAGTGCGCTCATTATTCTAAGCACTGTGGCAGGCGAAGGGAGTGCAGTGCGCTTGACAGAGGATTCGTTTAGAGAAGTCAAATTGTGCCACGGTAAGATCGATAGTGAAATAGATTGACGGGGGGGGGGGGGGGGGGGGGGGGGAGGCGTTTTAATTCGTGTCCGGAATCGTTGACACAAATTAATCTTATTTTAATCGAATTGAAATTAATCGCATCGACTTACGCATCGACAGTTTTTATTTTTATTTTTGGTTGTTTTAGTTGCATTAAAACTCGAATTACTTTACTCTGGAGTACTTATAGGAGGAACAGTTTATCACATTTAGTGCCACATTCACAGATATAACTATCCGGACGCAACTATACCGATATTACTTACTTACTTACTTACTTACTCATCCGGCATTACAACAGCTTGGCGATCTTAGACATTCGTTTAGCTACATACAAATGCTAGGCTTATCGTAAACCTCAATATTTATTATAATTTTCAATGGTTTTATTAACCAATGCTTGCAATAAAAACTATATTCAAACAGGCAACTTTAGCGAATACTGTTTCAAGTTTCCACACTTGAAAGAGCATTCTTCTTCTTTGGCACAACAATCGTTGTCGGCCAAGGCCTGCCAGTACCCACTAGTGAAGTGAGCTTGGCTTTCTTTGACTTATTGTTACCATAGCAGGATAGTAAGTCCGACGTATAGGGGCACGGGCTATTTGGGGCTTGAACCCATGACGGGCATGTTGTTAAGTCGTACGAGTTGACGACTGTACCACCAGACCGGCCTTGAAAGAGCATACATTTCTTTTAATCATGAAAGCACTTTAAATGTACAGGTGTTTCCGCAAAACCTGGGCTCTAAGGCATTAATTTTTGAATCTAGCGAACCTGTTTTGGTCTGTAAGTCATCAATTTTAAACTCTTGTAGGAATCATGATAATTTTACAAAATAGTAGATGTAATTGCATCAGATGCAAAACTGTAATTTTACATTACAAATACACTTCAAAAACTTCGTAATTTTATTTGTTTATTGGAACAAATGTATGTAATTTACTAATTTCTCAATACATTGCAGACATCTGAAAATGCCAACTTTTTGCACTCCAAAACTGGCATAATTTTTTTGGATGCCTTAAGGCCGGGCTACATTGACCGTACTCGCAGGTGTAATTTCGATTTTCACTAGCGCATCTGGTGGCGGCTGGTGGAAGCTTTTTTTGGTCGTCGGAGGAATGGTCGTGCCGGATCTCAAAATTAATTAGTTTTTTCGCCGTTTTTCGATGCGAAAACGGCTGAAATACTTACAAAACATATTTATCTATCAATTACAAAGCTTTCCCAGTCCAGTTAAAGTAAAAAACATAGAAAAATTACGTATTTTCTGGAGCATCCCCAAATTGTTTGGCAAAATGCTTCGGTCAGCCGCCGCCAGATGCGCTAGTGAAAATCGAAATTACACTTGCGAGTACGATCAGTGTAGCCCGGCCTTTAGAGGTGAAGTTAGGGCCTAAAATAGGTGAGTTAGGGTCATAATTTTCTCGGCTACGACTGTAACATTTGAAGGATATTAATCACTCCAACAGCGTCTGTCACAGACTCTAGTATAAAGGTCGGGGGACACCGTCCGTACTCGCTAGTGTAATTTCGATTTTCACTATCGCAATCTGGCGGCGGCTGACCGAAGCATTTTGCCAAACAATTTGGAGCCGCTGCAGAAAATATGTTATTTTTCCATGTTTTGTAGTTAATTAGGACGAGAAAAGTTTTGTAAAAGGTAGATGCACATGTTCTGCACGCATTGCATCCATTTTCATGACATAAAACGATGAAAAATCTACTTAAATTTTAGATCCGGCATGACCATTCCCTCGATGACTCAAAAAAGCTTCCACCAGCCGCCGCCAGATGCGCTAGTAAAAATCAAAATTACACTAGCGAGTACGGACAGTGTCCCCCGGCCTTAACGCTTTTGAGCGTCTAGGAGAAATAACATTGCAACAACACATTCAAAAACATACTCTTATTTGAAACTCACCCTTTTAACTTAATCTGAACCCTTTGGTTTACCTTATGCCTATGGGGACAGTTATTGAATTAACAATATCATTGCCAAAAGAATAATAAATACCTTCGAGACCAAATAACCGCCCAATTCAATGGAAAAGTATCAGGCTACATCATCGTAGATAAATTCACCACACTATCAAAAGAGCCTCTCTGTGTGGTCTGTGTGAATCTTTTATCACACCGGAAAGGTTGGCAAACAAGCAAACAAACCAAACCAAAAAGAAAGGTCCTTGCTACGCTTGCAACAAGCGAGCATTGTGGGGCATTTCATAGCGCCGTGTATGCTAAATTTAATATTAGCAATCCACAACCAGAACTGAATGCACTGAATACGCCGTCTACGTCAGTACGAACCGAACTTCACCCCAACGAGACACACACAGTTCTGGTTGACACACAGAGGGACCGATAAAAAATTGGTTTGGTTAAGAAATTATCGATACCACCATCATCACCCACCATACCATCCCCTCCCCAACAGTCACAATCCGGTGGCCGATCGTTTCGTTCGATTTCATTTCGCTTCAGGTGAATCCTCTGCCTCTCCTGTGGTTTACCTGTGGACAGAGTGTGTGTGTGTGGATGGATGGGCGGCAAAATCGTCTGCTCATTTCACTCCTCCCAGATCAGAGTGGAACCGACACACACACACACACTCACATCCCCTTGGGGGGGAGGACGAAGAAAATCCATCGATCCGTTAGCATCCTTCACCAAACCATGACCGACCGGCGGGTTGGATTTTGCTCGGGGTCAGCTCTCGTCCTCTCCTCGCCGATCGAAACCGCACCGAATATCCTCATTCAAATGATCCCCCCCCCCCCCTCCTTTCCTTTATCTGGTTTGGCCCTCCTAACAACCGGCCAACAACACCTGTGCGAGAAGCAATCGGATGGAAGTGAAAGTCAAAATCAGATTGGTTTTTTGATTGGACCCGATGGTTAGTTGGTTTTTGGCCGTTGGTTTTGCTGTGCGCCGCGCTGCCGGGAGCTTTTTCTTGCCTTTTCCGCTCTACTCTCTACTCCACTACTAACCCAGCGAGAGCGGGATGCGCTGCGGCAGGGATTAATTTCATTCCGGGCGAAATCAGACGGCGGCGTTTCGTGATTTTAGAGATGAATATCCATCGCCGCCCCCGGGTTGTGTGGGAGCTTCCACCGCCACGCTTTGTGTATGTGTGTGTGTGTGTGTGTTTGTGCCACCCACGGGGCCATAATCACGAGGTTATATTTATCCCCACCCGTTGGCAAAATCATCGCCCAATAACCACTCCGGCAGGATTATATCAGCAACATTTTCCATGGGTTTCTATTTGCACTTGTTCTTTCGGCGGCGTTGTCGTCGTATCGCTCTTATCGTGTGCGAGTCGATCGAGCGCCGAAATTAGTTTTGCAAACCGGTCGTGGGAGGGAGTTTTCATTGGGGCTGTACTGGGTCTGGGGACTGGCTACCTCACATACGTTCGTATAGGGGGAAGAGCCCGCGGGTTGTGCCGGTTCATGGTCATAGGCTTGATTGTGATAATTTATCGCCCTTTTTCTCCCACGAGCTTTGGCGCGTGTTTGTGTGGACAGCTGGCTCTCACAAAAAGGGATGTAATTAATAATATCAATCTATAGTGTTGGTGTTTCTAGAGGGAAAACAAATAATGGGGCCTTTCACGATTCTAGTCAGCTTTTTGTATGGAGTTTGACAGTTGGAGGCTGAAGTCATGCAAACACTCCATACAAAACCACACAAAAAAATAGCCTAGAATTTTCGGTCTAGATTATTCTAGCCACAAAGCTAGAATTAGATTCGAGTACTTGTTCGAAAAAATGGCAAATCAAGGTGATGTTTACATTTATCCCAAGGTGAATTAAAGAGATCAGGTGATGGAATATAGAATCAAAGTGTATGTAGTCCAGGTGGTCTCATAACATGTTTTTGTAACCGAATTTGAACGTCACTTTTTGACAGAACGAGTGAAAACTTTTGCTCAAATAAGCTTTCCGGAGGCTTGACGAATACACAAAACACTCTTAAAATCTTCATTCAGGAACATAAGCGATAAAAATCAGTCTTCTAAATTAATATACCTTGGGATAAGCACACCTGTATATTATACCGGCTTAGATAGCTGCTCGAAAACTGCTATACAAAGCAATCAGCTGACAGGATGAATTTTCAGCCTACGAACTTAAAACGAAAAGGGTCCCAATGCTGACTTATTGTTGGTGAATAGCAGCACAGTAAATAAGCGCAAACAATACTTCTATTTCTGGTATTGGCTTAACAGCAATTCTAAAATAAATTGTTTTATTGTTTGCATGTGTTTTTTCGTGTTAATTGTGCTCTATTTTATTTATAGAATATGGATTTTTCTCTCACTTGATATACACTTAACAAAGCACAGGGATGTGTGGATAGGTAATGAACAACATGCTCAAGCACTACTAAGTAATTGTGAAAATGCCAAACAAATCAACAGCTTTCCCCCCAAAAAACAAGCAAAGCTTTTAACAAAAGTGCCTGTAATATCATCCACTTTGCCATCAATCATCCTCTACAATTGACCCTCGAATGTACCGTGGGTTTCTTTTTTTCCGTTGTACCTATTACACTGTTTACTACTCACCCGAATAACCATCTTCCCGCGAGCCACTTTCAATCAACTCCAGTCGGACGGCGGTGTAGTGTAGGGCATTACATTAATTAGCTGTCAACTGCACGGGCTAATCTTTCACTTTATTACTTGTTTTTTTTTTGCCCATTCTCTCTGTGTCCGTTCAGTTTCACACTTTCCCGGAACCATTAAATCCATTCCGGTTGATCGATTACATGTCCTCGAGGTGAAGAAGACGACGACGACGATCCCTCGGGTGGAATCTTCAGCTGGCACAACCACCACTGGCAGGCAGGATTTTGCACAAATCCCAAAAACCCGATTCGCAGTCAGAATCTATTGCTCTTCGGGCGTTAAACGTGCTATTTTGCTCCCACCAAAACAAAAAAAGGGAGGCAAACGTGAAGGTTCGGAAAAAGATAGTGCCAACCTGCTGTGAAATAAATTCTCTTCTCCATGCCACGCACACACACACACACGGTAGCTTAAAATTGCTTCATAAATCTTCGACCCGAACCGTTCGACCGGAGACCGGTGGCCGAGATCAAGTGGTTTTAAGAAGTCAGTGTGCGGTTGCTCAACCACCACCACACATATGGCCGAATAATTACTCACCGAATGAAAGGGGGTTAGCTTGAGGTGCATGCAAATCGAAACGCGCTTTCCTTCCTGCTTCTGAGCGACGCTTCAATCGATGACGGTCGTTTGTTGTAAGAGGTGCAAACCGCAAAAGCGTCTTTAAGTGAATTTTGCAAGCGCAAGCTTTCAGGCGGATGAGATTGTGGTCCTGGGGTTAGTCGCACGTTTGGAAGTGGAGCACTTTGGATGCTGCTGCGGCACAACCAGAGCGTTTGGGAGTTGTAAGTGATTAATCATTCATTGAATTGCTTTTAGTTGGCGTATGTAATTAACAATCGTTTAATTACATTAAGCTAAATGGGTGTCATATGAAGTGTGTTTTTTGTTATTCGGAAGAAAACTCACATTGTTAAAATAGTTGGTATGGAATTATATTGTATATGATGATTGTTGGTTTAAAATTTATATTTAATATGAATTTTAACTAAACTGTTGAATTTTAAGCAATAATTTAAAAAAGTTAAAAAAGAGTTTTATATAACTATAATTAATTCTATTAATTATTAACTATTGTATTTATGTTACAAATTGTGTATGCAATTTAAAGCCAGAGTACATAGTCCGTACTCGCTAGTGTAATTTCGATTTTCACTAGCGCATCTGGCGGCGGCTGACCGAAGCATTTTGCCCAACAATTTGGAGCCGCTTCAGAAAATATGTTATTTTTCCATGTTTTTTTTTTTACTTAAATCGGTCAAGAAAAGTTTTGTAAAAGGTAGATACACATGTTCTGCACGCATTGCATCCATTTTCGCAATGGAAAACGATGAAAATAATACTTTATTTTGAGATCCGACACGACCATTCCCTCGATGACCAAAAAAGCTTCCACCAGCCGCCGCCAGATGCGCTAGTGAAATTTTAATGTTAATAGTTAAATTTTGCAAAAACAAAACATATTCTAACACATTTCATTGATTCAAGCAAACTGCAGTATAAACCATACATTTAAATAAATCAAAACATTATTTTTTTTTAATACTGCCACAACCAGAAGAAACCGTGCCGAATCCGACCGGTGTGCAATAGAAGGCGAAAATTGTGTTATTAAATTGGACAGAGTAGCTAACACCATCTGACGTGAGAGACAGCGGTGTCTATTCAAAATGACTATTGTTATAAACAAGTGGCCGGTTGTTTATTGGAGTGGTAAACCCTGTATCTCTTAACTTACAAGAAAATGATGGTACAATCGTTCCGTTCGCAACGCTTCTAAAGTTATTTTACTCATAACTTCAGCCTATTTAGACTCAATACATGTTATCGTCCTCTTCTATATGTATTACAATGCTTCAATAAAATATTCGCTACCACTTTCACCCATAATTCAATGGAATTTTATTGAATAAATTGTTTACCTCGTTGCCGGCAAGGGTTTCTGTACACACTAATGCCACCAACCGTTTCCCAAAATTCCAAAAACCCGCACCCAGAACCGTTAACCGAACTTTTCTCGCACACCAGCAATGTGGAAATTCCAATCGACACACACACCCACTTCCGTTTGATCGTTTGAACATCCTTTTCAAAAAGCCGCAAAATACATACCGTTGAGGCACGGCAAGAATTAGAGGAAGAATAATACCACCAACAACACACACACACATACTCACACAAAACATCACATTCTAAATAATTCCCCCTCAGTGTTCCCTCCGCAATTTTTTTTTCGCTCTCATGGGTTGATTGAACAGGTGAATTGAGCGGATTTCCTTCCGCACAAAAGCAAGTTCCCACCGTATTCCAAAACTGACAATTTGTGTGTGTGTGTGTGTGTGTGTGTGTGTGTGTGTGTGTGTGTGTGTGCCGTTATGTGAGGGAGGTCGGAAGGAAAATGAAAAGTTTCCCTCCCCTTGGAAGGGGGGAGGCAAGAGAAGCGCGCCAGAGCGGGGTTGAGAACATCCCGCACCTGATGTTCGCATCGAACCGAAATAGGAAATTGATGTGAAAAGCGGGCTACCAAAGGACCGATTAGAGTGGTGTTCCTTCTTTTTTTGTTTTTATTTTGCACAGGAAATGTATACTTTAATGAGAGAAAACAGGCACGTGTAGCTGCTGCTGCTGTGTACATGGAGGCGCCCGGTTGCTCGTGAAGGAAGTATTTAACAAAAAAAACATTGAACAAAAGCTGTGAGGATGTATGTGATGCTGCGCACGTTTTAGAGAGTGGGAAACGTTGTTCAACAAGGATTAATACGTTTACCACTTTCTTTTGTGGTGGTGGAGGATGCGCTGGGCGACGTTCGGCAGTAGTCACCGTTTTGTTTTTCTTTCCGGCTTGCTTGAGATCAATCAGAAA
Source organism: Anopheles gambiae (assembly GCF_943734735.2). Taxonomy (NCBI): domain Eukaryota; kingdom Metazoa; phylum Arthropoda; class Insecta; order Diptera; family Culicidae; genus Anopheles; species Anopheles gambiae. The sequence goes on from NC_064601.1 coordinate 98,794,761, forward strand.
TCATTATGGGCGGATGCACAATTTAATGGGATTTATTTTTAAGTTGACGTTGGGGTAGGAACTTAAGGATGAGCAAGAACAACAGGTGTCTTTTCCTGCTCCCCAAAACGACAGTGGATTAGTAATAGAGTAATGGAGTGATGAATAGACAAAAAAGCCTTATTTAACTCTAAAATGTATATTTCTTCTTCTCGTTTTGTCCCCTCCAGGTTGCATCTGAACGACCGACAATACTACGTTAAGCCACCGAAGCGTGAAAAAATTACCTCAGAAGAAATCACTAGACTAGGCGACGTACAGGCACTGGTGGCACAGGTAAGCCGAGCGTGATGGTATTTAATTTCGGTATCTGGAGCTTTATCACCTTACCCTTATCCGCCTTCTGGCACGGAACCAATTCATTTCATAAATGCAATCCCACACCACACAACAACACACTATAATGCACTATGCGGGGGGGGGGGGGGGGGGGGGGGGAGGTTATGATGGATGCAGCACAACAGAACAGGACTGAGTCCATTCTTTATCGCTTATTGCTGGTTCTGCTTTCCTGTTTCATTCCCTGGAACATTGAATTCTATTGCTCTCCTAATGTTCCCCCCTTTGTATCGCAGCATGATGTGCACACTTGTGGAGCTGTGGGTCCCTTTTCCCCTTCCCTCCTTGTGCGGCATGCTCGTAATACCGCGCCCGGATTTATTGAGCTTTAACAGAGAGGGAGTTGTGTTGCGGTCCGAGTGGTACTGGGCGGGTACAAGCTGCACGGCAAAAAGCACTCAAAGTAATGGCTAGGAAATGGAATAGGTGTTTCAGCTCGAGGTCTCGAGTGGATGCAAAAGTGTAGTGCTTTTTACACCAACACTTACGTGGGATTTATTTTATCTTTCAAAGGTATTTTAAGTTTTTCTCCTCATTAAATAACATTTTTGGTCCACTAATAGCAAAATGTGGTGAAATTTGCTAGGGAAAACGTACCAATAGTGGTGGTATTGCACTGTAATGCGCTCCTTATGATAATTTAGGAATAATTAAATTATTTTTGTTATTGTGAGATGTTCTCTGGTCTTTTGCAAAATATTGAAAAGTTTAATGGTGCCATTCCGTTAAGGCCAGGGGACACTATCCGTACTCGCTAGTGTAATTTCGATTTTCACTAGCGCATCTGGCGGCGACTGGTGGTGGCTTTTTTGGTCATTGAGGGAATGGTCATGCCGTATCTCAAAATTAAGTAGTTTTTCTATCGGTCTTTGTCGTGAAAATGGATGCAATGCGTGCAAAACAGCCTTTAAGACCTGTGGACATTGTCCGTACTCGCTAGTGTAATTTCGATTTTCATTAGCGCATCTGGCGGCGGCTGACCGAAGCATTTTGCCAAACAATTTGGAGGCGCTTCAGAAAATATGTCATTTTTCCATGTTTTTTACTTCAACTGGACTGGAAAAGGTTTGCAATTGCTAGGTAAATATGTTGTGCAAGTATTTTAGTCATTTTTTTCTTAAAATAACCGTGAAAAAACTATTTTAATTTGTGATCCGGCACGACCATTCCACCGATGATCAAAAAAAGCTTCCACCAGCCGCCGCCAGATGGGCTAGTGAAAATTACACTAGCGAGTACGGACAATGTTGTTATTGCAAAGTAAAAAAAAATATTTCAATAGCTATGTGTTAGAATATGCATAAATATACCTTCCTGACACTTTTAATATATCAAAGCACAGCACTTATAAATAAGGCAAAAATGTGTCATTCTGGTTTGAAAATGGTTTTGTTTGTATTTTCTCGACGGTTTTGACTGGTTTTTATAGGTGTATCTATCGATTTTATGATTGAATGCCTTCTTAACAGTCAATGAATCTCAAGGGGGATTCAAAATTATGTGTAAACTATTCATATATAATTGAGAAACCCTGTAAAATAACTCTTTATAGCATATTTAATCGTTTTTCGTAATTTACACTCAACAATTATAAACAACTCTGTACGTCCAGCGCCTCAATTTAATTTGACTGTGCTAAACTGTGAATAATAGTCTAAAAAACCGAACAAGACTTTCGAACGTAAACAATCCTGACCCTAAATGGCCCAAGTACGTTCCCCTGTGCCCAGTAATCCCCTACAAAAAACGGTTGAACCCCTTATTTCCTTATTCACAACCCTAACACCAGAGGAGCTACGATTTTAATCGTTTTTCGCTAATTAATCGCTCCGCCGTCGAACAAATTAAACGGGTCCCACAGGACCCCAGATCCCGGATCCCAGGGAGGGCCTCGATTTTGCCTATAGAGTTGCTTTATTATTTTAAACCCAAAAAAGAACTAATTTCGAATGTGTCTTTTACTTCTTCTCTCCCATCCAGCTGTACGAGGCACTGCACGTGGGCGAACATCAGGTGCAGAAGGAGCGCGAACTGAACGGCAAGCTGGAGCAGTTGAACGAGAAGCTCGGCCCATTGGAAGCGGTAAGTATACCCCCCCCCCCCCAGAACCGTCTGCTAATTTATAGCTGTGTTTAATTTTGCACTTTCCTTTGTATTCGCCTTGCAGAAAAAGAATGAACTCGACCAGAAAGCGGCCCGCAAGACGAATGCCCTGACCTGGGTCGGGCTGGGCCTGATGTCGGTACAGTTCGGTGTGCTCGCCCGGCTAACCTGGTGGGAATACTCCTGGGACATTATGGAGCCGGTGACGTACTTCGTCACGTACGGTACGGCGATGGCCGCGTACGCTTACTTCGTGCTAACGAAGCAGGTGAGTGGTTTTGAGTGGTTTAATCCCACACACACACAAACCCATTTGACGTCTCACATCTGCGTTTACCTTGTAGGAATATCTGCTGCCGGACGTGAAAGACCGCCAGCATCTGATCACGCTGCACAAGGCGGCCAAGAAGGCGGGCGTCAATCTGGCCGAGTACAACGACATCAAGCGGCAGATCGCGGAGATCGAGCACGATCTGCGCCGGCTGCGCGACCCACTGTACATGCATCTACCGGCGCCGCCGCCAAAGACGAAAACGTTCAGCGCAAGCGAGATTGCGTTCGCGAAAAAGCAGCAGCAGAAGGCCAGTCTCGAGCTGCAGCAGGCCGCAGTGGCCGTCGGGGGCGATTCGGTGCTCAAAACTAAACACTAACTCCCACGGTGGTACACACGACGTAAGGAATGTATAGTGTTCAGGGGGAGAAAAAGGAGCAAGAGTCTTTAGCTAGTTGCGCTGTAATGGTGAGTTTATCGAACATATTTGTACGCGAAAGGCGGAGAGCAGCAAGAGGTGTGCCCACAAAAGGTGTAAAGAAACAATGAAGACAAGAAATGGTTGTAAAAAAACACAGGGCCCGAACGCGCTGCAATCCAGCGTGCGCAATCCAGCCACAATCAATTTAAAACAGAAAATCAACCAAGCTACTACTACATCGACAATGGAGATAGGTTGGAGCACATTTAAGAAGCGCACAAATGCAGGGGAAACGATTGAAAAACGGCTGCAGCAAGGTGGGGAAAGGTGTAAAAGTGCTTACGGAAAAAAACGACAAATCTTGCTGCAGTTCAGAGTGCCTAAAAGGCCCTTGTTCTTCTTTACACAATGCCTCACAATCAACAAACACACACACACACACTACCCTTGCTCTGGGGGAGGAGGCCAGTACTTATAACCGCACACAGGCAGACACACCCTCCGCAACCTTTACATCACGCTAGGAAAGTAACATGTGTCATCAGTCCCCCAGCTACCCAGCATTGTCCCAGAATGGGTTGAAATTGTGTTTTTAAAATGTTTCTTATTGTAATCGTATTGTAATGTTTATCTCTTAACTACTTTTATGTTACCCTTTGTTTTTGCAATGTTTTTTTTTTTGTCTCAATGTTAAATTATACTTCAAATTTTTTTTTAAGAATATCTCATACCAGAAAAGCCCCAATATGCAATAGCACAACGATTGTGTGCATCTCGTAAAGCTCACGTGGAGGTGTTAGATTGTTATTTTATATTACAACAATGAAACGGCAAAAGCATGGAATAGGCGTGTGTTTCAGTGTTTTATATTTTCGTGTGTGCTTCTTCAGTTTAAGGAATCTCAATACACCTGCAGCAGAATGTCCCTTGTGTTTTGTGTTGCGTATTTTTGTTTTAAGCTTAAACCCATTTATGCAACGCACACCGACGCGAGCCAACGTTTGACGAAAGATCTGAGGGCTTACTTAAAAGTTAGGCACAACAAAAAGCAGACAAGGGCAGATGTTCAATGTGTGTGTTTTATAGAGAAAAATGTGCAACCGCTTAATGTGTATCTTTTGCATAGTTTTATTATAATATGGGGTTGAAATAAATTGACGTTTAAATTTAGCTTTTATTTTTATGTTTTTCTGTAGTAAAAATATCATTTTCTATTAAGTTTATGTTTTTTTTTTTTTGAACATTTATTATGATTTTACTACTTATAATTAAAATTAGATAATTAAATTGTATCGAGCTAAAGTATATATATCTAGGCAGCGTTACTTGTGCCTTGTTTTACTAACCATACAACCTGGCACGTGAATTGTGTGTAAGATGTAGGAAATATGCGTTGAATTGTAATCTACTTTTTTCAAAATCATTTATCTCTACAAAACTAAAACTGTTAATATTGTTAAACAATTAAAATGTGTGCCCGTTGAACAAAATGAAAATTTAGTAAGATTAAATTGCAAACATTGTCGCAAAAATCTACCTACATAACACTAAAAAGCTTAGGGGTGTGAGTAAGCTTAATGTTACCACTGGCAAGCGCAAAGGGAAAAGGATTGCGGTTGTGTAAAGAGGCCGGCAAGAAGTGAAAGGAAAACGGATCGCAGTTGTGAACTAACCGAACTAACAGTTAACGTAATACTTTTGAAGTAACATATATAGAACAAACCAGCGGGCACCGGCGAAGGAGAGTATCTAAGCGATAAAGGTGGTAAACTACTACTACTACTACTACTACTATTACTACTAATACACAGCTAAGCAAATTACTACTGTAACACGTTTTCTAGCGAGACAAGTCAACAAGAAATGCCGAGGGGACGTAGAGCACAATTGCAAGATTTCATCCCTTTTTAGGCTAAACGGTTTGCCTTTTCGTCTATAGCGAGTATAGAAAACCACTCGTTTTGCAGCACACATTTGTTTGCACGTTCTTGTTTGATACAGAACCCTTGGAAGCTATTCTGGCATCATCATTGCTGCGGCGACCCTTGCTTAGTCTGACGTAGTATAAATAATCATCGAGCTTTTTTCCCGGAAACGAACTCTCGCAAACTCACTCGAGCGCGTCAAAAAGGCAGCATAGGCAGGAGGAAAATGGTATGAAGTGTAGCAAAAAAAAACCTTGCACGTAAGTTCACTTTACACTAGCTCTATCGAAAAAGGCTTTAATGATCATCACACAAGCTGCTGTATTTAGAATACGATTCAAACAAAAACTCACAACAAACACTCATTCTTCTAATGCCTCGAATTGTAGCTATAGCAGTATTAAAATTAAATCTTTGCCCTTTAAAAAAAACCAGAACAGAAATCAATCTCCACTGTACAAGACAAACGGCGAGGTGGACGTAGTCGAACCATTACATTTAATACCCCTCCCCCAGTGCGAGTGAAGAACGCGTCGAAAGTGCAAAACCAAATTACTATTCAGATAGACGAAAAGAAATTTCTTAAAGATTACTACTAAAACTACCTTCTAGAGTGAAAATGATGATGGGGGGGGGGGGGGGGAGGATGGTGCAAGCAAAGCCGCCGCCCCCCCTCAACTCGTTAACTGTGACCAATCAAGCTAGTTCTTACGGGAATGTTAGTTCATATATTCCAGCGTGATCGACGCCACTCCTCTAGGACGCCAGTTCAACACCGTTTGATAAATACTTTTTAGAACCATTTTTAAAACGCTCCTATTCTAACGACAGTCATCCTCCTTAGCAAAGCGAACACATATACAAGCACCCGAACGCACAAGAAGTAGACGGCTGCCAATGGGCCCTCAGCAAACAGCAATCTACTTGCTTGCTAAACAATCCTTCACAGTTCTAGTAGATAATTGGACCTTTCACACTTTCTCTCTCGTAGTAGTTAGAGCACGTAAAGCTTTCTCCTCCCCATACCGTTAAAACCAATAGATCTAGCTTTGAGAAACGAAACTCCAGTTAATGATTGTTGACTAGCTCTCCTTCGCAGGCTCATGGCTCCGTTTTGCCGCCCCTTTTAAAGCAACCTTAACTGAATGCAAGCCTTCCTCCGGGTTTTCCCTTACACTACACTCGTTATAACCGAAACATTGCTAACACATATCCTTCCAGTGCTGTTTCCGTTGATGGGTTTTGGTAGTCGTTTATCGTTGCGGACAAACGCGCCCCCTCTGTCTCTCTCTTGTCTAACGTTTCTCTTCCTCTCTAAGCGCTTGTTGTTTGCCTTCCTATTATATACACTCTGTTTAGCTAGCTGGAAATGAACTGATAAATATTGTTAAACTCTCTTATAGTATCAAACCTTCTACTTCCACTCCTCTTCTTAAACTATCCAAAAACCCTTGTACGTTCTTAGTTAGTGTAAGGTACAACACGCACATAAAACACGCACGTTCGGTAACATTACGCTACAAGCGAGTATTAATCATACACACTAAACACGTTTGCCATCAAACGAAACCACCCCGTTCCCTCCCCCTTTTTATCAAGTGCCAATTCAATAGCAAACAAAACGTGGGAGGAAGTTTAATAACGGACTAGTGTTTGTTCATTTTTCACTTCAAATTCTCGCTGTTTCATTTCCCACTTTATCCTTTTCTGCAGTAAAATAAAGAAGAAGGTGGAAAATAGAGATGAGCGATGAAAAAAAGAACGAAACTATATTATGAAGATAAGAAAATTGTAAAACTACTACTACCTGCTTTCAACTGGCGTGACACGTGTGAACGAAGAAAAGCAAAGGAAACGAAACTATATTAAACGAATCCAATTTACAGAACAGCTAATAGGTATATGATTTGAGTAAATAATAGTAAACAAGTTAATGGGAAAGGGAAACTAGAGACAAAAAATAAAGAAGATTGTAAGCTGTGAACAATTTAAATAATAGCTGAGAAGCTGAGTGGAACCGTATATGCAAATATTGTAAAACAAAACAGCGAATTGATAACGTAAAAAGCAAAGCAAGCTGAAATGAGTTAATGCTAATCCACAGCGCAAAAAAAAACACAAATACAAAATGAAGACACCACAGTATGATAGAACGAAATAGGGGGCCGTGTTGAAGAGCTGTAGTAAAGCAGAGCATCCAATTTATGATATATCCACAAAAAGTATTATAAGCAAACAGAAGAAAGCAGAGATGAACAACTAACGAGAGAAAGAGAGAGAGAGAGAGAGGGAGATAAAGAGAGCGACTAAAGGCGCTGTGAGAGACGAAACGTAAGCGACACTAGAGGAACTAACAAATTAATTCTAGCGAACTAGAACAGAAACCACACAACAACAACAAAACCCCAGTGCAGTACCAACTATCTTGATCAAACCCTTAAATCATTGCTCGAATGCCCCCTTAAAACGAATGACACATTTGGGGGCTATTGATTCCTAATGAAACTAGCAAAAGCAATCGAAATGAAAACTGATCATGCGGAAAGAATTAAAAAAAAACTGCCGACATCGTACCCAATTTTTAAGAAACCAATTTTGCCAGCAGCTGATCTTGTACCAGCAGTAGCAAGTTCCCGCGGTTTGGTTTGTGTGTCCCGTCGCGTTCCGTCGTCGTTGCAGCTTGTCGCGTGGACAGTTTGTTTGTACATATAATTAATGTCCGGGTAGTGTAGCGAATAACAATGCGTTGGAAATAGTGCTCGCCGTGCAGAACAGAAAGGAGCAACTTAGTCGACAGAAACCGTATGAAAGTTAGTAGAAGTGGAAGTGGAAAAAAAAATACCAGATTGCCCAGACCAGAACACGATCTGTGTGACGACGAGGATCACTAGAAAAGAGTGATCGCGGGGTACTTATGTGTTGATTTCAAACGATCGCTGACGACATCTCCTCAAAGTTGAAGCTAATGTGTTCACACCAGAAACACACAAACCAGGATTCCCATTCGGAAGGATCTTTAGCGACCTCGAGGGCGCTCTTGTTGGCGTTTATTTTTCCCTTCCTTGTAGGCTAGCGTACGAAAGAGAGAGAGAGAGAGAGTGATCTTTAACTAAAACGAAGCAACAACGCGATGGCGTTGAAAAACAAATCCCAAAAAAAAAAACAACAACAACCTTTAACCTTAATGAGATAACTTATAGTATCGATAATGAAAAGAAAAAAAAACACGCAGTAACTAAATACTACTAAAAACTACTAACGCTACATACGTTTTGTTTGAGAAAAAAAAACTAATTACAGTAGTAGACACGATATATTTGTAATTCATTTAACAAAACAAAGAAACAAACGGCAAAACACTTTATGCACGCTCACGTGAAGTACTGGCAACACGTTTTAGTTCAAAAAAATTACACAAAACTACTTAACAAAAGAAAAAGTGCTCTCGATGTGGGCGCTCTGTGATTGCACTCATTATTTCTTGTCATTTGCTCCTGTTTGAACCTTGTGAGCTGTTACTGGCGTTTGTTTGTTGAACCTATATTATGGGGGGTTTTGTGTTGGAATTTATAATAGTCTTTTCAAAAGCTAAAATGTCGCGAGGGTTCAAAGAAACCTAAATCATTTCGGTTGTTTTAAAACAATTACTTCGTTTGCAGAACAAACGCTTTCCGGGCATGCACGAGAACGGTTTTGAATTGTATCGATTGCAATGAAACTTTGAGTTACCTTACCCGGTTTGTGGAAGAAAATGCGCTATCTCAATGAAAATAAAATGAAAATTGAAAATTATTTCTTGGAGTGTTTTCTTTTTTAAGCAAATGACTGTTCCTTTCGCTTTGATTTCGAAAATACCGAAAGTCTTTCAACTGTCATTTTGAATAAAGTTCTTTTCAACTCGGGTGCTGGAAGCAGGTCGACATTGTCGACATTAGCAAGTTCTCTCAATTCATCGATTTGATAGAGCGCTGCTGTTCTCGAAATATGTTTAGAGCTTATTTGGCTTTTCCTTGAAGCAGCTTTTGTTTTGACTGCACTTAACATCATTACTATAGTTTATTTTGCATTGGAAATGGTGTTTTTCATTCGTTTTAATTTCGTCTTCGTCTACCTTGCTGTCATTTCAAGCTGGATTTAAATGATTTCGCATGGATCGGAGCCATCGTTCCGTCCCAAGTAGCGCGTTGTGCTGTCAATAAAATATGGTTTTGAATTTTCTTTTTTTGCACAATGGAATTGTTAATAAAATGACTAGATACACGTCATTAAAATCGAAAAGAAAAAATGAAATTAATGTTAATGCGCTTAATATCAAAAGCATGCATAATAGCAAGTATTTTTCGATGTTCAACTGCTGAAACGCTGATGCAAACTCAAACACATTTGCCATCTCTTTCCCACCCGTGTTTTGAGGCCCATCACTACACAGGCGAACAAATGTGGCAGGCCGTCGTCGCACCAGCAGCAGCAGCTCGAGCAAACTTGATCGACCAGCAGCCAGTCAGTGTGTGAGTGGTGCGTGAAGCAGATGCAGAAAAGTAAAGATGTCGTACTTCTCATGCGGCAGTGTAATATGAAGATGATGATAATGGAGTGCTGAGAAATTTCATCCAGATTTCGGCTCCGTTGTGCGTTTGCAAGTGGTGTGTAATCGCGCTCGACTAACCCATCTTAAGCTGCAATCCATTGTTCTCGCTTTACTGTACGTGCGTTGCGTGTGTGGTGGGTGTGGACGGGGCCGTGGTCGTTTGTGTGTCCGTGGTGTGCGAATAATCGACGTAGACAGAAAAAAGGATCCGATGTGTGGTTCACCCAACCCTCCACCTCTCCCCAAAATTGCGTGCGTGCGTCCGTGTCTAATCGGCAAAACCGAGCGAAAATGTGTGCGTTTGTGTGAGGGAAGAAGAAGGAATTGGTGTTTGTCGGGTTTTCTGTGCGACAACGGCTAACTGTGTTCATATTTTCGTGCAAAGCCTAAAGAAAACATCTTCGTCTATCAAGCCCTTCTCTGCTGCTCCCACTCTTCTCTCTACCGTTTTCTTCCCATCAATTGCGACCAGAGTCGGGCGGCCCCTGTCTGTGTGTGTGTGCGTGTGCATTTGTCAGCTTTTTGCTGCGTGAATTAAACGTTGAAGGAATGAAATAAACCATTCCTTTCCGATGGATTCATGAAGATTGATGCAAAACCAAGAGTTTGCTGCCCATTTTACCCGAAAAAGGGTGCATTTAGCTCGCGAAAAAAGAGTCCAAAAATCGCTCCCTTTGCGCCCGCCTGTACGTGTAGTGGTGCGATCGGTGGGTGTTTGCTCGTGCGAACTGGTTGGAATAAAAACCCCTCGTGTATGCGACGGAGCAGGAACGGAGAGCGATAGAAGAGGAGATAGGCACTACTGACGCTAGAATAAAGAACACTAGAACGAACGGGGAGCGCGGGAAGCGCAAGAGCGAACGAGACAGAGCAGTTTTACCAATCAAAGTTAACCTGCTCACATTTGAGTTGCGCTATCGGGCGACCGCACCAACACACACACACGCGCATGTAAAACGCTTTTTGGTGGTGTGTTTGTTCGTCGTCGCCCGTCATGAGATTTAGTCATTTTTCGGTGCATTTTGTGTGTGTGTGTGCGCGCTGTAAATGGTGTGATTGTGCGTGCAATTAGGCATTGTGAGGATATGGTTGTCTAGTAATCATGTTTCGTTTCACTGCTGGACAGCGCAAGCGGAATCTTCCCATGCTTCCTTCTGTCACACACGCACACTCACACACACTGACAGATTTTGCTGATGCTGTGTGTAGGAGAGACGGAGCGAATTTTGTTCTAATGGTGTGATAAAATTCTGCTCAGTACCATAAAATGCAGTTTTGTAAAGTGGAATAAATACATTTATTCTTTTCGCACTTTTTGTTTCATACATATACACACACAAACATGTGTTGATACCGCTACATCACAGTGTTGTGTGTATTTCATCATCGCAAAAAAAAATCGCTCATATTCCATCTCGCTGCCTTTGCCTTCGCTCTCTTTCTCCCTCTTTCATGCACTCGCTCTTATGGTGTGGCTCGCTTACTCTCGCACGCCCTCACGCGCGCGCTCGCTCTCCTACTCTCTCACACTCTTTCGCTCTCGCTCTATCTAACGGAGTACGTATGTTTTCGTCGTTCCGTGCCGTCAACGGTACGTTCATTATCGATTGAATAGCAGCGGACTCTGTTCACCGGCACCCAGGATTGCGTCTTCTAATTAAAGGCAGTTCCGGCTTCTGGGCGTTCTGTGTGGGCACAGGGATTTGCCTGCTTGTGCTGCTTCTTTCCCGTGTTTGGTGACAATTTGTCGATTTAATTGTCTATTGTGTGTGCGTCTGTTTAGAAGCGTCTTGAAGGTTCACCGTCAAACAGAACACGTACGGGATTTGTTCGTCTGAGATATGCGAGAACGGTGTAGTAGGCTGTGTGTGTGTGTGTGAATCGTTCGTTCTATTCTGAAAGTCGTCTGCAAAATGTAGAAAAAGGAGAAGAAGTGATGGATTGTCGAACTTTGTCGGAATTGGTGTACGAAAAATGATTTACGAGAAGCAGTAAAGAAAAATAAAATCCCACTTTAGTATACACGTTTGCGTACGTCGTGTGTATGAGTGTGTATGAGTGTGTATGTGTGTGCTGTAAATGACAATTTCACTGTTCTAATGTCCCACGGTGACGTGTTTGCAGTGAGTTGGGTGTGCTCTTTGGTAGCAAAAAATGAATTAAAATCAAATTGATTAACACAAATCCACTCGTAAACAGTGCAAGTGTTTCCATTCCCTAAGCATTCCAAGATGCATTTCGCTTCCGGCATTTTACTTCCGCAACAATCATTTGGCAGCTCACACACACATACATTTTCACTACCGCAAACTACGGGATGTAAGGGTGTGTTCCTCTGGAGCGTACCTCAAGTGAACGGGGCCTCAAGGTAGTAGTACACGTGTGCGCCTGTGTGCGCGAGACACATGTACTAATCAATGTCCTTTTCCCCTATGTGTGTGTGTGTAGTGTACAAGGGCTAACCCGTAGCATTAGAGTGTGTACGTGTGTGTCTGTGCTGAAGTATTAGCTGCCACCGGGTGCTGCTGTTTGCGTGTGCGTGTTCGAAAGCCCAAGCAAAATCATAAATTTTGCAGTGTGGTAGAAGTGCGTGTAGTTGCAAAAAAAAAAATTCGAAAAGTTTTTTTTCTCTTTCTCAAGTACGCGAATATTGTTTGTACACAAATAAACATTGACACATGGAGGTTTTTCTTTCCCCGAGAAAAAGCGAATTAATCATAATTGTTATCATCTTCATCTATTTTTTTTTGGTTTTGTTATCTAGTAAAGTGAAACAACAGTGCGTGTGTGAGTGTGAAATAAACAAAATCAAAAAGTGTGGAAACCCCCCCCCCAACACCACCTTCCTGTGGAAAAGGGTGCGTGTGTGTGTTGTGTGCCGCGCGGCCTGACAAGCGGGCGCGCAAGCGAGAGAAGTAGGCTGCGTTTTTCCTTGTTTTCCTTTTCTGCTTGACAGACGCACAGCAACTTTGCTCCCCATTCATCCACCCGTCTCCCACTTTTGTGAACGGTGGGTGGAAGAGTGTGTGTGTGTGTGTGTGCGTGCGTGAGTGTATCCGTGGAAGTGTGTGCGTGCGTGTGTGTGTGAAAGAGACAGCCCCGATTGCAGGCGGGGTTGTGCGACGGCTGTGGTGGTGGTGCTGCTGCTGCTGCTGTGGTAAACGTCAAAATGGCGCACCAAATGCTCGCTCCGTCCGTGAACTGTTCACTGGATGATATCGATCTGAACGCACTGAAGGTAAGTGAAGGAAAGAGAGAGAGAAGGATGAAGGAAGCAAAGGAAGGTAGAAGTGCATGTTAGTGCACTTCGGGGTGCGGAGTGATGCATCATTGCCTTCTCCCCCCGAAGGGGCAAGTAGGGAACGGAAAGCGGCTCTCTAGGTTGGCCAGCAACATTAAAATCACATCAAAACGTGTCTACGTGTGTGTGTGTGGGGGGTTGTTTTGGGTTGATACTTCACCCCCACAGTCCCCCCATTTTAAGGTGTGGTTGTTGTTCCCGTCTGTCAAAAAACGGCAGGAAGAAAGGGAAGCTCTTCTTCCATCTCTTCTAGTTTTTTTTTTTGCTGCTTTTCGAGTGCAAGTGAAGTTGCGGCGCTGTCAGATGGTGACAGTTCATGCTTTTTGTTTTCTTTCTGGGTTTATTCCCTTTTCCTTTCCGTTTGCTAGTAATGCTATTCTGCCTAGAGATTAGCCGGCCGTAAGTAGCTGTCTTTATGAGAGCAAAAAAGGTTGGTTTTTATTTTTAGTCTTAGCTCCAAACCGTAAAAAACACATTTAGTTGTATTTTAACGCATGGAGCAGGTACCGGAAGTGCCCCCGAGGACTGTATTATTACAGCAAAGCTCTGATTTGATTTGGTTTAAATATTCGTTCATTTGTGTGTGTGTGTTAAAGTCAAACGGTGTCCAATCGACAACGTCCCAGAACACGGTCCGAATGTGGAACCGGAACCGGAAATGTCCGGCGTTATTTAATGACCTTGAACTCCAGTTCCCGGTGTTGCTCGGCCGCGGGGCTGTTTGGTTGTGTTCCGTCCTGTTGAACACTGTTTTGTTGTTGTTGTTGTTGTTGCTTTAGTCTCTCTTTTAGTTTCGGTTTCAACGCGTGTGAATAGCAGACGTTCTGTGTTGTTGCGATGGTTGTTTTGCCAGAACCATGACGTCATCAGCTCTGAGAATATTACTTTCAGATATTTAAATTGCATCTTTATTAAATGTAATGAATTTAATGAAAGTGTTCATTTGCCATTGCTTAATATTATCGTTATTCCATGAACAGTAATTAAACTTTAGATTTTAATTATCTTAATTTTTACTAGAACTTTTCAACATCCTCTTGTTCTTCAAATTGCCATCCACTGCATAAGGATTATCAACAAATGAACTCAAAACCAAAAAAAATCAAAGCTCACACCATCCCTTGCCTGACAAATGCCATACGGTCTCTCCCTCGATGAACGGCACTCTACCGCCCAAAGTAAAGCAAATGAAAGCCCAACAATCATGATTCTCTTTCGGCGTGTGGCTCTTTGTCTTCCCCAAAACACCGAGACATTGCTTCGTTCAATTTGTTCCGGTTTATTTGTTCGCCTTTCCTGCACAAACAACTCCCAACCAACCAGCGGAGTAGCATCAAGCGTGCGTTGCACATGCCCCAGCATAAGTCCTTGTTGCCCCGGTCCAATCCTTTGTTACATATGCTGCACCATCCCATCCTTCTTATGTTGGAGGATACAATGAAAATAAGGAAAGGATAAAATGTCTACTGTATGTGTTTTATTTATGGCCACGATTGCGGGACGGGACGGGCAGTAGCAGAAAAGAAAAGACAGCTTAAGCCGGGTTTGAAGAAGTAGCGAGGAGACACGCAAAAGGAAACATACAAATCCTCGGGAACCAATTTGTGGCGAGAAAGAACTGCAATAGAACGCAAACAACATCCAAAAAAACATTGTCATCAAAGTCGGCGGATGGTGGAGGATGGATTGAGGGTTTTATAAAACCAACAGAAGCCAAAGAGAGAGAGAGAGAGGAAGAAAGAAACGCATCGAAACACAGTTGAAGCGTGGTGTGTGCCTTGCGCAAGCGTGTATGTCACACGCGCATCAACAGCTGGCGGTGGCTTGTGTGTCGATGGCCAATGGTGGTCAAGGGGGGGGGGGGGGGGGGGTGTGCCCCACCGTGCGTTCTGTGACACGAGCCCGGCACAAGCACAAGGAAGATGAATTTATGCTTTCCGATGTGTTTTTTTTTATTCCTTTCTGCGTTAGCCTCGTGTCGTTGCTGTTGTGAAGTTTATTTATGCTACAACGAATAATTCATGCGACGTGGGATCCATTGCGGTGTGTGTTGGTACGGCTGTGTTAAGACTCATAAAAATAGGGGTTGTTTTTAAAATGCTCAAGGATTGCACGAATTGTCTCCCGTCAGGAGGATATTTTGTATCTGTCATGTCATCCTTAAATTAGAGGGTTGAACCATCTGTCGGAATGCTGACCGAGCATTGGCATCCGTTTTTTTTTACACTGTCTTGCTGTTTTGGATTTATTGATCATGCATGTAACGAGTCGATTGTGCTGATTTAATATATTTATCAGTAGCTCATCACAAGAATATATCACATCTCAGACTCATCACTTAGTTTTCGCAAAAAAAGCTAACCTGCTCCAGTTAAGATTATAATGACGTCACATGATATCAAAAACTGCTATTGTTGATAGCTAGCTTCTCATAAATATTATTTTTTTATTGTGCATTTGCCCATTAAATGTCCTTACCAAATTCTAAAATATGGTAGCTAACTTTGGAGCTAAAAAGGCAAAAGGTTTTACATGGAATGTTGCTAAAAAAAAGCTTTATTCTGTCGTCATTGTTAATTCTGCCGTTCAAGATGATTCAGCCATACACGATTGTGATGATATCTTCTGACGTAATCGGTTTGTTATACGTTAAGATTACGAAAAATGTTGCTTACCTTGTGCGCAAACCTTTTTTTTTACTGTGAATTCCCCTTAACTTTATCCATCACTGGTACTACTACCCCCAATAAACTGATTTTATTTGCTCCAAGTGTGTTTGTGTGTTCGCTTTTTTTTCCTGTCGCTTTATTTACCACAAAAGTTCCAGCGACAGAAGAGAAGCGCATGATAGAGAGAGGGAGAGCGATAGATAACAACAACTGGTAGAGAAAAACAAGGTAGAAAGCGGAAAATTTCCCACCGGAAATGAGATCATGCGCGCTCGCGGCGCACGCGCCATCATTACGAGCCTCCCTTGAGCACACACTCGTTGGCTGAGCCTTCTGCACAAATCCGGAATGCAGCCAAAAACCGGCGCAGAGCCACAAGCCACAACTCGACCGAAGGAAAAGCAAAAAAAACCCCCCTGAGAAGCTCACACTACTTGCACGCATTTTCTGCTTATCGGCTGTGTGTTGTGCCGCAGCCTGAAAGAGGAAAGCGTTAGCAGCAGCAGCGGTCTTTGCGCAGACCGATTTTCCCGATCGGTGTTTTCTACCTAACCTTTTTTTTTACTTCTTCTCATATTTCTACCATTAAAATGATCCACCGGGGGGGGGGGGGGGGGGGGGGAACTCCGTTTTTTTTTTTTGCAACTCTGTGTGTGAAACTCAGGTAGCTAATTATTATGAAACTATTTCAAAAAACAGCGGCAGCGCACGGAATATCTGCCCCGTCGAAATGTTGCCGTTCCCTCTGACCCCTATGTGTGGCCGTGTTTGTGTGAATATTTCAGATAGCAAACACAAGCAAGCCTCTCTCTCTCGTTGGGGTTCGTTTTTCCCAAGAGTTGAATCAACCCTTGGGTCGTGTGGTTGGGAAAAAATGACGGAAAACTCGCCGTGCTTTTCCGTTTCCCGAGGTGACTGCTTTTCGTGGCTGCTGCTGCCTGTCAAAGAGGGGTAGAGATAAGATAGTCGTCGCCGTCATCGTTTAAATGCTGCTTTTCTTTAACGCTGAACAAACTTTCCCACCGGGCAGCGATCCCCCATTCCGCTTCAATGTACCCCCAGAAAGTTATGCCCTGTAGGTTGGGAGATTCCGAAACCGAACGGATGGACAGTTTCGTCACACGTTCCCAGGGTCGCTGAGAAGCGGGTGGAATCGATTAATAGAGCTGTGTATTAAAGACGGCGGGGGGAAGGCGCGCACTAGGAAAAAAAACCCTAAAAAGTGTACTTTTGCTTTTTAGTTTCTTTTCGTCGTTCTGTTTCGTTTAATGAGCAGAAAGGTAGAGAGATATTGTTTAACGAATACGAATATTTTTAATACATTTTTCTGTTCCGTTGTTTGACGTTTTTTTATCCACGATGAAGATGGCATAATTGTTTGAGGAGACAGACGACGACCCATCGGTGTCGTTGTTGG
The DNA here is from genome assembly GCF_943734735.2 of Anopheles gambiae. Lineage (NCBI taxonomy): Eukaryota > Metazoa > Arthropoda > Insecta > Diptera > Culicidae > Anopheles > Anopheles gambiae. Next base: position 98,811,834 of record NC_064601.1, read on the forward strand.
CTTTCCAAAACAATTCGGCTTGATTTGTCATCGCGACGAGGCAGCAGCAGCTACTTATAAGAAGGAAACATGTTTGCTTTGTAATGTTAGTAAATATTATTCCCTGGTCCGCGGGAGGAGGGGGGTTTCCCACTGTGCGAATCAATTAATGTGCGAAAGATTAATTAATGTCGCAGAATGAAGATGTAACAATATTTTCGCCATCAAAATTCCTGACTTTTTCAGGTGCTTGTTTGCTCATTACTTCCTCCCCCGGGACAACCTTAATGATTTACAGTATTTTTTTATTATTATTTCGCTTAATGATAATGTTTTCAAATGGCGATGGCAACGATGACAGATTTAAAACTCTCTCTCTTGCCACACATTGGTGCAATTTATTGGCCTGGCTTTCATCCGCCTGTCAAAACAATCCCCGTTGCGCTTTGTATGATTTGGCCCGCTTGGTCGTCCATTGCTTCGCTTTTCCCTTCATTTGTCAGGCCACAATTAACATACACACGAGCAGACACACACACACACACAAACAACTCTGTCCCTGTTACAACAGAACCTGCCTTTGATTAGGCAACAGAGGAAGACGATATTCTGACTCATTTCTAATGCTAATTGGTGGTGCTTTTGATGAGAGCGGGTTTCTAAGGCAGCAAGACGCGCGCCACTTCAATTGATCGAATTATGATTCTACCCAAATGGAGTAGGGCAAGTGGCCGGATGAATCACAAGCAGGCAGAACCAGAGTGGGACCAGCACCTCAACCAACAACAGCATTTGTTGTGAGCATTGAGAGAAGGGCCTAAGTGGTTCGGGGCTGCCGATGCTGCTGGACCCTAGATCTGTGTTTCTTGCGGGTCAGGAGCGAAGGCAGATCGTGTGCTAGTTGAAGCGATTTAAACCGTTTTACTTTTTTTAATGTGTGCTTTCTCTCACTTATTTAAACAAACACAGCCCCAAGCGATTGAGCCAAGGTCCCCTGCGGTCTAGCTCGATCCGCGCGGGGATCGCTCGCTGCAGCGCCGCGGAACTAATTTTAACCATGACGCGCGTATGGCCGCGCTCGCGTATGTGACATGAACTTAGCCAGCCAGCCGCTGTGTGGGGTGGTCTTTTTTGCTTTATTGTTGTGGACGCAAAACACAGGCGCAAAAGAGGCGCATGTGAAAAACGGGACGACAAACCGACTCCTCCAACCCTTACCCGGTAGAAAATTAGCGAAAAGTGTCGTCGAATGCTTTCGGGCCTGTAAACTGCTGCTGTGTTTGATCGTTTGATCTGTCCTGTTCGTTCGTGTTCATCATGTTTTCATTTGATCATTTACTAATCGTATTTTAACTGTCATATTATGTGTGTCCTTCTTGAAAAATTGGTCTCTTTTTATGCATTTTAAACGCTTCTTTAATTTGTTTCTCTAATTTTGCTTTTCACTTCTCTTAATATTGGTTGTCGTTTTTGAAGAATGTGCTTATTAATATCTGTTTATTTGTTAGTCAATGGGGCCCTTCACGATTCTAGTCAGTTTTTTGTATAGAGTTTGACAGTTGGAGGCTGAAATCAAACGTAAACACTCCATACAAAACCAGTAAACAAGTAAACACTCCATACAAAACCACACAAAAAAACTAGCCTGCAATTTTCAGTCTAGATTATTCTAGCCTCATAGCTAGAATTAGATTCGAGTACCTGCTCGAAAAATGGCAAAACAAGCCCAAGTGACATTTGCTCAAAATTGTTTTCCCGTATCTGCTCGATTAGTACTCGATACGCCTGAAATTGTAGATTTGTGTGTGATCGAGTGAGTTGAAAGTGCTAAGATTTGGTGAGTTTGTAAATTAGACTTTCTACTATAGATTGACGTATCCGTCGAGCTCATTTTACATTCGTAGCTTTGATTTTTTTATTAAAAACAAAAAACAAATTTGGTGTGATGTTATTTAATAAATAATCGATATTATATATGTATAAAATGGCTACATGACCAACTATAACGATAGGAAACATCATTTCCGAGCGGCTCTAAAAGAAAACAACGAAAAAGCCGCAACACAGTTGATTTTAAAGGCCTTTTTCTAAATTTCCAACCAAATTTGAATATCACTTTTAGGCAGGATGGGTGAAAACTTTTGTTCAAACAAGCTTTCTGGAGGCTTGACGAGTACACAACACACTCTTAAAATCTTCATTCGGAAAAAGAAGCGATACAAATCAGCCTTCTAAATTCATACACCTTGGGATAAGCCCACCTGTATATTATACCCACTTAGATAGCTGCTCGAAAACTGCTATACAATGCAAACAGCTGACAGGCTGAAAATTCAGCTTAAAACAGAAAGGACCCCAATATTAGTTTTTGTAGTTTTATGCTAGTTTTATCTTTTTTATTAAGCATATTTTTGTTTTTTTTTATCATTTATTGAATAGCTGATAATTTTAAAACGAGTAGCACATTCTTTGATTTTTGTCATAATATCGTTTTTAGACCTAGTTTGAAGCTGTTATGTCACTTGAGCCGGTCGCTAGTGGACTGTGCAGAATTATTATATCACACGCTTCAAGTAAACCTCTCCACTATCCATTCGTTATCCGCTTTAATGCGATCGTGAGCAAAACAGGGCCAACAAAACACACCTCACTGCTGCTGCCTCGCGTTCCGTGTCTTTTCGCAATGTGTGTGTTTGTGTCTGTGTTTATATTGATCCTACTTGGTGTGGCAGATTACGTGTCGCGTGTGCCCATCTCGAAGACAATTTACGATTAAGAGGTGTGTGTGTGTGTGTGTGTGTGTGAACGGACAATTGCGAGCGGAAACCAAATCCCATCGAAACTATCGAATTGCAGTAAACAAGTGAATAAATAAATAGGGTTAAGGTTTCATAACAATGCTCCTGCACACTTGCAGTGAGTGTTATTTTTAAGGGGAGAAGGATGGTGGCTAAGTAGCTTAACGTTTTCTATTGCTTTACGATTCGAAATAGCGAGCGCGTAGGTTTATGCTTTTATGAATCTCCTAACCTACATGCGGTTGAAGGAGTTGGTGTTGATATTTGGTTTTTTTTTATACAAGTTTAGATAATTTTGCACACATTGTGGTTTGGTTTTACTTCGAAAGTTGTCGTGTATCATTTAGGTATCATTTTTAAACGTTGTTTGTTGCAAACATCAGGCCAAGAACTAGAATTCTAGCTCATATTTATCTAGCTCTTGAAGCGCGTAGTTCAACACAAAATAAACTAGAAAGAAATAACACATTTAGAACGACTCTCTCACCCTTGCTCAAACTTCTATCAGCAAAAGAAACCCACCTTTCTTTGTGTTACACCTCTAGCTCTTATCGGGCAGCAAGAAACATTAAAAAATCGCTCCGACATTCAAGCACACCAACAGAAGAATGCTCAATCTCGGCTTCTTTTCCCCACGCCACGATTAAGTGGTGATGCCAACGGTGTGCCAGAGAGCGTGGCAGACAGTCAAAGGGGGTAAAGGCCGGATGCGCTCATACTTCTCGATACCGCGCCACCACCACCCCGATCGGGCACGGGTTGTTGCGCCATTTATCATCCAAGGTCGATCGGGCCCCGCGTTTGTTCGCGTTTTTGTTCTGGGTTGGGTTTGGATTTGTTTTTACGGTTCTTTTTTTCCCTCCCCATCGGGTCTGAATCAAGCATTGATAGAGGTGGCCGCCCCACCACCATCACCACAGGTCGCGCACGGTCATCCGCGGCGGCTGGGTTTGTTTGTTTCTCCGTTTTTGGGGCGCATCGAAGGGTGATTACCTTGTTGCTGCATTGCTGTGTTTTGTTGTTTTGCAACGTCCTTGCACCCAAGCAGCACACCCGCGTTTGTTTCTGTGGTGTGAAGTTCATGCACTTCACACACACTGTGTCCGGTACCTATCGAGGGGGGGGGGGGGGGGAAGAACCTTCGCAAAAAATCGGGTGGAAAAACGATCAACGCGCGTTTTTGAACGAACTTTTTGCGACGTGCGACACATTTTTGCTCTATCTGTTTTCGGTGCGTGGCTCTGAACCCTTGGGTGGAAAATGGATGAAACACGTACAGCACTGTTTAAAATATCAACTGCCTCGAACCTCGGTTGATGCCACAGCTGTGTGTGTGTGTGTGTGTGTGCGAAAGGATTTGTTTACTGTTTGAAAACGTTTAATAATGGGCAACACCACCACCATTGACGGTAGAAAACAGAGCCCAATCTCTTGCTTGCCCAAAAAGGGTTTTACAAGGCCAAACACTCATACCTTTTGTCTAATCGTTCACGTTCTTTCGATTTGTCTGCGTTGACTAATTGTTGTGTCTTAAAGTGTGTCTTTGGGTGTAGTGTGTTTGGTGCAGCAGCGATTGATAAACGAAACGTTTAATTTGAACAGCACTGACCAGGCAAAACCTCTTGACATTGTGACGCTGAGCGTGTTGAGAAACCAATTCAGCAGTTGTCATGTACTTCTGGAAGAACAATTTGTTCATGTTTTGAGGACTTATTGACATAAATAGTGTCTCTTGATGGTAACATTTGTCTCCTTGATTATGAATCTAGCCTGTTAACAATGAATTATTACAGGAACAACTAAGAATAGTTCTAATTCACTTTGAGTTGGATCAGACTTTATAAAATCCCGATTCATGTCTTGGGATGACACACTGTAAGATATTAGCTCAACATTACGAATTCAAAAGTCATCTAGTACAACGTTATCGATGTCATTTAGCTTGCTTTTGTTTTCCACTTATCCGCAGTGAGTCATACGCGAATGATGTAACGCGCTATTTGTAGGATACGTGATAAACGGAAGCAAATCACGGCTAATAAGCGTACGCGTTTGCTTCCTTCCTACCCCACTGAACTATTTATACACACGCACCTTTGATGACAATAGGCTATACTGTGTTTTTTTTTTCTTTTCTTCTAATGGCCTGTGACTCTGGCGGCACATTTTGTTTGTTACAAGCAGCGGAAACATGGCACGACACGCGAGCATTCTTGTTACCTGCTAAAGCCTTAATGCTCTTCGTAGAACACTCGTGCGCGCGCCCGCCCGCCACAACACACACAATATGACCATTTGTTTCCTTTCCCTCTAATCTGGTCGCGTTTGCTTAGATACCGCGTCGTCACTTTTGATCGAGTGTATCATGCGTAGTTAGAGTTAAACAAACTGGCGTGGCGTGTATGTGTTATGACGGCGGATGAACAACTGCATTTCTTCGTCTCCGCGGTTTCCCACATGCTCATTCTTTATCGGTTGGTTTGGGGAAGGGAAACGCTGAAGTGTGTTCCGTACACTGCCCCAGTCCTCCCGCTTGAGATAAGACACATATATACCCCTCACGACCGATAATGCCGAAGGGGGGAGGGGGAGCAACTGTGAAGTGTGTGGAGAAGTGAATTGATAAGCGAGGAAACAAAAAAAAACCTTCTGTTTTTTTCTTACACGCCCGGCCGTGTGTGGGAAGAAACGTGAGGACGGCCCTAAACTTGAAACTGGCACGTTGTTGGTTCAGTTTTGACGATGCTCTTTATGCCTTTTTTATTATGAGTTCGGAATAATTCACTGGATTTTTGTATTTCGCAAGAAGCTGCTTTTGAAGTTACAAATATGTTTGAGGTTTATTCTTGAAAAAAATGTACTTAATACGGCTTCTTCTTTTTTATGCATTATACTCTTTATTTTCAACAATTATTAATTGCTATTCAAACAGTAACCGACGGAACCGACGGAATTGCAGCTGAACTGGTCAAGAATGGAGGTGCACGACTAGAAAACGAGATTCATCAAATGGTTACTGAGGTGTGGGATAGCGAATCGATGCCTTGTGATTGGAATCTCGGCATCATCTACCCCGTATACAAGAAGGGAGATAGGTTGGACTGCAACAACTACAGGGGTATTACGGTGTTAAATACCGCCTATAAAATATTCTCCCTGATCCTTCAGGATCGCCTTGTCGAAGAGATAGTAGGAAACTATCAAAGAGGATTCCGAAACGGAAAATCAACCACTGATCAGATCTTCACCATGCGGCAGATCTTGGAGAAGATGGCTGAATACAGAAACGACACATACCATCTCTTCATAGATTTCAAAGCCGCATACGATAGCATAGCCAGGGTAAAACTGTACGACGCTATGAGCTCATTTGGAATCCCGGCCAAACTTATAAGGCTAGTTAGAATGACTATGACCAACGTCAACTGCCAGGTGAGGGTGGATGGAAAACTCTCAGGACCTTTTGCTACCACCAAGGGTCTGCACCAGGGGGACGGGCTTGCCTGTCTCCTATTCAACTTGGCGCTAGAGAGGGCCATCCGTGACTCGAGGGTGGAGACTACGGGAACCATCTTCTATAAGTCAACCCAGATTCTGGCATACGCTGATGATATAGACATCATTGGTCTGCGGCTCTCCTATGTAGCAGAAGCCTACCAAGGGATCGAGCAGGCGGCAGAGAACCTCGGATTGCAGATAAACGAGGCAAAGACCAAACTGATGGTGGCAACATCAGCGGACCTACCAATAAATAATCCAAATCTACGTAGGCGTGATGTACAGATAGGTGAACGCACTTTTGAAGTCGTCCCAGAATTCACCTATCTTGGGTCAAAGGTCAGCAACGACAACAGTATGGAAGTTGAGTTGCGCGAGTTGGCTGCCAACCGGTCATTCTACAGCCTGAAAAAGCAGTTCACCTCAAAGAACCTGTCGCGACGGATGAAGCTGGGACTATATAGTACCTATATAGTACCAGTACTCACATACGCCTCTGAGACATGGACACTGTCCAAATCTGACGAAGCCCTCTTAGCCGCGTTCGAGAGGAAGATGCTCAGAAGGATACTTGGCCCCGTATGTGTGGAAGGACAATGGAGGAGCCGCTATAATGACGAGCTATACGAGATGTACGGCGACCTCACTGTCGTACAGCGTATTAAGCTCGCCAGGCTCCGGTGGGCTGGCCATGTTGTACGCATGGAATCGGACGACCCAGCCCGTAAAGTCTTTTTAGGCCGTCCACAAGGACAGAGGAGGCGTGGTAGGCTCAAATTGAGGTGGCAAGATGGCGTGGAGGCGTCCGCCATTAAGGCCGGGATAACGGACTGGCAGACGAAGGCGCGAGACCGTGAGCGGTTTCGGACACTCCAGAGGCAGGCCAAGACCGCAAAGCGGTTGTAGCGCCGGATAAGTAGAAGAAGTATTCAAACAGTAATTAAATAACTCCCTGTACTGTGCATTGACTCATCGATTCCTTTTCCCAGTGCGCTTAATGAACCTCTCTGACATTCGTTGCGCTCTGACATTCGGAATGCAACTGCAAAAAACATCTCCGACTTGGAATAACGACAAATAAATCCCCTTATGCGTTACAGAGAGCTGCTGATTCATGTTGTGTACAGCGTCTTCGACTTCAGAAGAGCTGATCTTTGGACCTGTTTGGCGTGTGCGTGTGTCGTGCATATGAGTCTTAAACAAACAAAATCAAAAACAAATATCTTCAGCAAAACACACATTCCACCCAAGTGGCGTTGTGTTGAATCATCGGGGTTTTGAAAGAAAGCCCGCTTTATAATCCCCGAATGCTGCTTTAGCGCCTCATTCGATGAGGTGAAAATTGAACTTCCTATGATGAGTTCCAATTTGTTCCCGTTAGCGCACGGCGCAATGAAACTCGGAAGAGAGGAGGGCCGATGTTGTTGTTAACGCTCGGAGAGAGACTAAGTGATAGTTTATGATGTCATTTCCATCTTTATCTTAGAAGCCGGTAGCCCCCTTTAATCCGTGCGCACGTCCGTCTGTCGGCAAAGGGCACGACGCGCGCCGATGCACACACACAAACACATTTGTATCGATTTGAAGTGGAGTTGGCCTGGTCTGTGCCCCTCTTTGTAAAATCCCTTCGCTGGTTCCCGCTGGTTGTGAGGGCATAAATATGCTGGTTGCCGCATATTCGGGTGCATTGTGGGCTCTTCTTCCCTTTCGGGGTTAATTATTGATTTATTGGACAGTGATAAGATTATAATTGTAGCGGCTCAACACTTTGCCGCGCCCTTTTCTCTTTCACTCTCTTGTTTTTGGGGCCGTTCTGTGGTAGTTTGGGCCAGCGGCTTTTGAATATTTTAATCCAGCGTGGCGTGGCGTGTGCCCGCTTGGCTTTAATAGGGCATCGATTTTGTTCGATATTGCTGACGAGTTGATTAAAATTGGGAGTAGCAGTAGGGAGACTCCCTCCCTTTTTTTCTCTTGGGAGAGATGATGCTATGTTGGGAAATTTAATTAGGCATTAACTTGTCAATTCAGCCAATTGGTTCGTTAATATTTGATAATGGAAAGACATCATTGCCATATGCAGACAGGCTTTTACATTTTAATTCGATATATGTGTATTGTTATGTGACATCTTTCAGTCAAAGTTTGGATTTATCTTCAATTCCAATGCTCTTAAACGCAACCAATCTCTTTTGCTTGGCGTAAGCCTATTTAATAAGATCACATTAATTGTATAATGCAAATGACTCGTGATGCAGGCAACTGACCAACCCAAGATAGACAGAAAGTAAGCGAACGACAATGGCGGATGCCGCCGCCGCTCTCGACCTCCAAAAAGTGACTGGCTCGAATAGGCCAACCTGTACGTACCGGGGCGTCCCTTATTGAGTTTCTTACCTTTGTGGGATGCGATCCGATCCTTCGAACGGCAGTAACAATCTCACCCGCCAAATGTGACACCGATCGCATAATTTGTACTCGATCGGCCGCCAGTGGCCACAAACAACAATTCCTGCCAGAGAGAGGTCATCTGTTCTTTTTTTCCGCCTCGTCGGGGATTGCATCATAATGGCGGAGGGTGTAAGTCAACCATTTCACCTTGACACCTTCGGGTCGTTTGGACAAACAGAGACCGCGTGCTCGGCTGCACCCTGCTCTGGACATTGGAAAAAATAAAACAATTCGTGCCAATCCTCTCCGATGTTTCGATGAAGGAATGCGTGGCTTGAAAACAATACAAATACACCACTATGCAGCTGCGCAGCAAAAGGTTGGTGTGTGTGGGATGTGATCGAAGGTGGATTATTTGTTCTTTTGTGGCAATAATTGATTGCGTCTCCGACACAAAACGAAAGAAAAAAAAAACACCACTTTCGATTGTGTTCTCAGCAATGCGATGGAACTCCACCAAACGAGTGCGTAAGGTGATCACATACCTGTGCTGTTGTGGAGACTGTGTGGTGCTTTGTGTGTGTGTGGATATTTGGTCCCGATTAGGAAACAATCTCTCCTTGACCAGCAGCAGCGCACCTCAATGAGGGGGACAACAACAGTTGAGGGTCGTCGGTGTGACTATTTTAGATTTCGAGCAATTGACGTCGTGTGTCGTGTGTCGTGAATGATGCTTCTTCCACAGGTTGGATCGAAGTGGTGGGCACTACTAATTGGTGTGTGGATCAGATGTGTATGGTCAATTACCTTCATCAGCGCAGCGCGCTAGGAAGTTGGATTTTCGGGGACTTCTTGTTTGGACAAGGCCGGTACGGTGTTCCGGCCATGTTCCAAGAGATCCCAAGGACAGTTGGGAGAGTGTAAAAGGAAATTAAATCGTTTTATTGACAGGAGACAGTAACCTGATTGTGTCTATTTTAATTATGAGGTGTCTTCTACACTTCCCGGTAATAAAACTCATTGTGAATTTTAATCTTGGGCATTTGTGTAAGAGGAGATAGGTAGTGAAATATTATTGCATTCGAGATGTTTCGGTCTTTTGACTCTTATGAACAGCTCATACGTTAATGTACTCTGTCTTCTGAGAATACCTTATCAATATGACCTTGATATTGATGTACTAAATAGTACCATCTTTTATCCTTTCAAATCGGACATTTCCATTAACAAACAATTAATTTACACTTATTCCACCAGTAATTGGATATCTGAAAGTAAATCATTCTATTGGGTGTAGTTTTTAACAAGCTCTTATGTAACATGTATCTAAAACTGTTATCCACTCTCCAAGAACTCTCATAAGTTATAAGTATTTTAGTATTCCAATACAAATTTACTTTTATGCGGATATTCTGATATCTTCGTAAAGCCGGAAACTCTGGAACTCAATGGTATATCTAGATAATCTTATGTAAAGACGTACAGGTACTAATCGTCAAAATCAATAGAGATATAGTATGTCTGATTTGATATCATACCTCGGAATGTGATGATACCTCGGATGATTTTTTATGAACTTTGAACACAAGAATCATATACATTTCTTCCAAAGTGTATGAAAGATTCCAGATTTTTAAGACACACTGGTAAACATGTAATTGTCAACTTACATATGACAATTATCGCTCAAGGTTCCTCGTTTTGTAGCTCTGTAAGTTTTGGGTTGAAAAGATTTCCCTTTTGCTTCCACTCCAAGACCACCACAGTCAATTCCCTCAATTCCATGAATTCCCAACAGTAGTGCGGTGCGTAATGAATCACGAGTTTTGCAGGAGATATCCGTACAGGCATGATGTGTATGGGTTTGTGTGTTTGGCTACAGTTTCGCTTAAAACTAGGTCTTATCAATTTGCGCCACTCGCCTTTCCGTCGATAGTTTTCAGCGCAACCACAGCCACCGCAGCAGTGTGTGTGTGTGTGTGTTGATTGAAAACTCAAACTTCACGACCGTTCCACCGTTACCCTCGCTCCCTCTATCTCTATCTATCGCTGGAAACCGTTCGATGAGTGTGTGTAGAGGAGCGTTCATTCACGCGTTGAGGAGTTTGAGTTTGAGGAAAATTTGATTTTTCGCCGTAACACCACACACCAACCAAAACCTCCAACGGTAGCACAATTTCGCTGCTGCACCGTTTCCATCATCGTGCTCTCGCTCCGACGGGGCCAATGCTTCGATCTAGGTTAGCTAAACATTATTAGCCGGCCAGCAGAACACGGCCAAAGTTTCCCCCCCGGCAAACAACCGTAAGGAACACAGAAACCTTCCCTCTCTCCAGTAGTGTAGTGTGATTTAGGTGTGTTGTGTAGTGTCTGTGGCAGCGTTAGTTGATATTAGTTTTTCGCTCCCCATCTATATGTACAAACCCTCCCTGCTCTTCCCTTTGCCTCACACGAGAGCGCGTTTTACATCGATAAAACCGCAACGTTCGATTTCCTGTGCCACAGCTTCACCATCTCTCCGTGTGTGTGTGTGTGTGTGTGCTTTCCTTTCCTAACTCTGCAAAGTGCATCTGTGCACATGGAGGGAAATTGATGGAATTGTAGCCAGAGGAAAATCTTATGAAAATATCCACACACACACACACACATCCATTCTCGCTGTTTCTCCAGTTTGTTCCATCTTGATCCCAGGGCTTGTACATTCCAGGCGAAGGTGTTGCAAAAGTTGCAAATGGTCAATCCACCATCATCACCATCTTCTCCTCCCAGCTGACTGGTGCGATTCTCGATGCAGTTACCGTTCTTTGCCAAAGCACTTAAAATCGAATCCCTTTCCATTTGCCTGCCCCTGTCTGTCGCTCTCTCGCTCTGGTTGTAGTAACCCGCGGGGATTTGGAAAGGAAATTGCGGTGTAAATTGCATTCTCCGCTAACCTATTTGGGCCGATAAAAGATGCGAAAGACACGATGGCGGGGAAGTTGCGTTGGGTGCATTACCGTGTGGAAAATGTGGTTTACTGATATTTTGCTCTCTCTTTCTCTTTCCCTCTCTTTACAGGATCCTGCTGGAATCTTTGAGCTGATCGAAGTCGTCGGAAATGGAACATACGGACAAGTGTACAAGGTACGTGGTGGTGTGGTTGGTAGAAGTGTCGCAGTTGCGATGCAAATATGCTGAAAACTTTCAAAACTTGTCTAATGCTGCATCGAAACTAATATCCAAAAACCATTCCAAACACGGGGAAGCGGTTGGGGAGGGCTATTTTCGGTACACGTTTGTTTGAAAAATGAAAACCCAGCACCACCGTCCGTTCCACGCGTTCGCAATCTAATAAACCGGCGCAGTAGTTTGCCAGTTGGTAGCGTTACGATTATTTACAAACATCTCCCACCCATCCCAATTACAAGATCACATTTGGAGCGCCTTTCAAAAGGGGTAGGTGAGGTCGATTGGGATTGTAGAAAAAAAGAACGGGAGGAGCTGCCCATTAAGATGTTACGGCGCGGAGATCATTTGTTTAGATTGTGAGTAAGTAGGCTTATTGCTGGTGAAGTTTACGGCGGCTGCGGTCGACCCGGAACGGGACAACAGCGTCAGCGACAAACGTCTTTGTTGGCTGTTGCTGCTGCTGTCTTGTATCCATCCGTGGGTCCATCCCCGTGGTGTGGTGTATAGCAGCAGCACACGTTGCAGTAGCTCCTCAGCAACACACGCACTCACGGTATGTGGTGTGCAGCAGCACACGTGAAAAGTGCGTTCGATGTTGCGCTAAATATAAATTCCGGCTTTTGGGGCCTGTGTGTGTGTGTGTGTGTGTGTGTGTGATGCTCTTATTCCTCCTTCTTTAGGTTTGAGCGAGAGGGAAGGTAACTCCAGCTCGGTAAAGGATGATTCTTAGTGATCTTTCCGTTAGCATGATCATATTTCAGCTGCATGCATGCTGTGTGCTATGGAGCTGTAGCAATGGATCGTTTTTCGTAAGAGGATAAATTTTCCTCCAAATAACAACAGCAGCAGTAACAGTAGCGAATGGGGCCGCAGTATGTAAGAATAGATCAAAATGAAATGATCAATGGATGAACTGATGAACTCTCGACAAACGGTAGAGCATTCTCTTGTGCGTCTATTGCTCACTGCGCTTAACATTTACTTTGAAAATGCACCCTTTTGGCTTCTTCCGTGCTCTAGTACAAGGTACAGCAAAGGAACATCACTGCTGACTGGCTAACGCTCTCTTAGCTGCTTTGGCTGGGTGTGAGTGTGTTTTGTGCAATTCCACCGTGCATCTGATTGCTGCACCGTGACTCATCGATGTTTGTCTATGCGTTTCTCCGGAGGGTTTTATTATGCTAGAAGCGTTTGTCGATGATTCACTAGCATTTCTATTCCCCTGCTCTATGTGTGCAGGCGATGTTTTGCAATGGTGCGGCTGTGGGGAAAGCTGGGTTTGTTGACTTGACTTCCGCGGCGACCTTTGCTGTGTGAATTGATGCTGCAAACAACCTGCTCTTGTGATCGTGAATGTAGAATAACCTCAGCTAATATTTGTTGCTTTCTGAGTATATGTATTTTTTAAATTCTTTTACTTGGTTGGGTGCTGTGTGATGAATCAATTTGTTTGGCAAGTATATATTCATCATACGTCTCGAGAGCCTGTATAAGCCTGCATATCCGCGTAGGACGTTACGCCAATTAGAAGAGATTCATCATGAAGCATAGGGTCTACTCGGTGATCTAATGATTGCAAACTTGGTTGCTAAAAGTCCGGTCGTAGATAGTTTACTACTACCCGGAAGAAAAGAAGGCACAAAAAGAGGAAAAGATGGTTCATGTTCAAAACCTTTTAAATAATTTACATCAAGCCTACATTAGCCGTTTTATGCATATCGAACATTGGAGAGTTGGAGACTGTTGAAATTCATAATTGCAAGCACATTTTGTTTCAACAGTTCGTGCCTAACGTGATCTTTAAGTTTTTTGCGGGCCTTTGCAATTTCTGATGGATGGCAAAAGTATTAAAAAAAGCAATTTACTTACAAAAATAGAATCACTATTAAAAGCAATATAATCTTCGTAAATTTGTAAGGTTAAATTCGATTATTTTAAACAACGGTAAGCTAATTTCAACACATTTAATCCTATATAATGCTCGTGAATGTCGAATACTTCGTTGCAAATAAATGACACCTGCTATCTTTTTAGTTTGAAATTAAACGTTTGTGTTTTATGCGCTTAGTCGCAGCAATAAACAGAAACTGAGAAGCAAATCAGCAAATTCAGTTTGACGTGACGACGATTTTGAATAGAATGTTGACATCATTTGCGCTGTCATACGTCAAACTACATGCAAAAAAGGTGGACGAAATCGTAAAAGGTGTCAATGTTTATCTACTTCGTGAAAATGGTTAGAGCCGCGTTATCTAATCGGTGGTTAGTAGATGAGTGGTTCGATAAGAAGTTGCGGTGATGCATCATTATCTTCAACATGTTATCATAGCTAGTGTTTATTTTCTTTATTTTGATATCACCGCAAACGCTGGAACTACTGGATTTTGCAATGAGTCAATTAGAATTGCTATAAATCCTGTACTTTTTATAGCAAAGGGAACAATTTAAGACAAACCAGAAGAAAACTATTGAACATTAGGAATGGCTTTCGCATCAGTTGTATTTTTAATAAGCTCGAAGAAATTAGTCCCTTCTTTAAATATGTTTTCGTATTTGTTTTGGAGTTGATGCTCACTCCCCAAAGACCACCTTTACGAACACACTAGTCCGTCCATTCACTGACGTTGCATTGCTGTCCAATCGTCATTATTCCCAGCGACTCAGAAGCTGTGGAGAAGCAACAGCAGCAACAACAAAAAAAAAACGTCATCGTCCTCTTGGTTTTCGTCGTCACCGCCAGATCACAACAACTAAAACCCTTCCACCTGACCACCCACCCCTTCAGCAACTGAACGCGGGTGTGTTGACCACGACCATGCGAAGGGCGCAACAGAGACGGCAAGATAATGCTCCCGCTCGAAGGAACGAAAAAGCAGCCACAACTGCTGTGGTGTGCTATCTCTTCTGTGGGTTGTGGGGACCTTCGATGCTTATGCGCGAGCCCAACAAAACCATGTACCGACCGATCCGGGGGTGACGTGCATGGATGTGTGTTTGTGTGTGTGTGTGTCGCGGAGGTGAAGCAGGGGCGGCTGTAGGGTGGCTCAACGAGCGTGTGATTGCGCTCTTCGGCGGCGGGATCTCCCGTGCAAGAACCTCGGGACAATGAACTTCCAACGCCGGTTGGATGTGTCTCGGTTGCCGCGACTCCAACACTTTTTGACCGTCCGATCCCGACAGCCGCACGATGTGAGATGTGGCTACGATGACGTGGTGTGGGAGTAGGAGTAGGGAGAGATGGAGCAGAGATGCCAACGCAATCATCCAGAGCTAGCCAGAATAGTCAACCAGCCAGCCAGCCAACGCTCTTTGCTCTGCTGCTCCTTTGCGCTACTGTTGCGTGTTGGAGTTGTTGGATCACTCTGTTCCTCGCTCCCCGACCCACAGCCCCGAACCTTGAAGGCGGCGGGTTCTGTACCATCGGTTCCCAGGTCCCGCTCGGGGTTTCGAGCAAACGGCCTATCGCACTTCGCTCTATGCTACTCCGCTACTTCGAGCTGGAAAAACGAGTTCTTCTCTTCCAGCGTTGGTTGCTTGCTGTGGTGTACGTTGTGGGTACGTTTCGTTGTTGTGTGTCGTCATCGTCGTCGGCTTAGAGGGCGACTGGCCGGGCTTTTACTGTTCTGGTCTTCTCTCGCTCTCGGGCCGAAGTTCTCCGCAGACGTCTATTTTTGTGCACGTACTTTTTTACGATAATTACCGTATCGATAATTTACCTTTTTATGATCTGGAAGAGCGAGAGAAGACCGACCCGCGCGCGCAGAGTTCGCAAAATGCAATAAAAATGTCGACGGAAATATGTGGCCCCAAAGTGTGTTTGTGTGTGCCCCGGGGGGGAAGATACGTACGTGCGTGTTTGTTTTTCCCGCTCCACCAGGAAGTGGAGTTTTTGGCATCGTTGTGGTATAGAGACTGTTGCTCAAACAAATGGATTGTTTAGAGCAGGGAGAGAATATGTTTAACGATGAATTGTTTTGAAAGATTTCTATTTTGATGAGCTAACCAATAAGGAATAATAACCTTCAGGGGAGCTTATTATTTAGCAATTTAGTTTTTTTACATTTTTTTTTCTCTCCAAAACTGATTTTTTTATGTTTGCGGCCCTTTATCGTCTTCAAAATGTAAAATGTAAAAGATGAGTACATATTATAACATATTAACACATTGCCCGGTACAGCACATTAATAATGTCGACGGCGTAACGGCGGTTTGTCTTTAAAATGCTTTTCTAATGACCACCTCCGACACATCTGCTGCCCGGGCAAAGACCCGAGGTCACGGCAAAGCAAAGTGGTGGGTAGCAGGAGGACCACAGGCACCCAAAACCGAACGAACAGGAGGTCAGCTGCGCTTTATTTTCTTCGGCCCAAAAATGGAACGCTTCTTACGATCATGCTCCTTCACTACGCCCGTCCGTACGTGTTCACCCGTACAGAAACCAGTTACGCCTTTGGCACTTGGATGGCCAGCATTTTGGGCGAATTTATTACGTAGATTATTCCCGCGTGAAGGGAACATCGCGAGAGATAGAGCACGCAGACACCCTCATCTCGCCCTGAAGAAGTAGCAAGAGAAGCATGGAAGATCAGCAAAGGTAGTTCTTCGTGGTGGCAGCAACCTGTGTCCCTTAATGCGCCGACGAGTCTTCGCCCATTTGCGTTCGGATCGTTCAAGTCTCTGGGCTACGGGAAACTACCCAAAGGGAGGGATGCGAACCAACGGAGATCACATATGCATCCAAAAGCATCTCTAGGCAAAGTGGAAATGTTGTGGCGCCGCCACCGACCGCAACGGTACCACGGGGGATCTCCTCCGGTAAATGGCTGCGTTCCTTAGCCTTAAGGTTTGCGGTGCACCATTAGACCTGGATTAAAGAGAGACCGAGAGTAAGGGGCAAGAATGTGGAAGATGGCAGAGTTCTTCTGTCATCGTGCAGGAAAATGGACGCATTCTTCCTCTCCCCCTGGGAGGACCGGTTCTCTCCGGTGTGGCGGTGGTGGTGGCGAAACTTATAATAAATGCATCCGCCGTCCGGGGGCCAATCGGTCAAATGAATCAGCAATGAACACAACAGGACCGGAGGCTAGATAGATATCCAGGCTGCGCAGCAAAGAAACACGTAAAACCAGTGTTTTGACCTCATCGGATTGTCATTATGATGTTCCATGCTGCTACAGGGCTTAGACAGCTCATCAGTCTTTCAGTGTCGAAAGTCTGAAAGGTTGATTGGGGCAGAGATCGTTGTGGGGGAAAAGACGAGAACTAAGCAGAAATAAAGATGTCTTGTTGTTTGACCTTCATTCTGTGGCTTTGAAAGCTTCTTCGGGCGCTTTCTTGGGTTTGATTTTTGACACGCTCTCCAAGGTCCAAGAACCGTTTTTGTATGATGGGCCTTCCCCAACGGGTTCTCGTTTGTTCAGTAGTGCCTTGACATGACAAATTAATTTGGGTTTTCTGTTGTGAAAATTTGGGGCACAGTGACAAGGTTTGGTTATTAAAGTAGCATGAACGGAGCTACGAAAGCTATAAAATTGTAACACCATTGTTAAGGTGTAATAATTGTGTGACAAACTAAATTGGATCTGTTTGAAATGTATTTATGAAAAAATGGTCTCACTTCACAACACAAAGACACAAACCAAGCCAAGAGAGCATGCACATTAAAATGCACATCCGAGCTCCATTTAATTACGGTCTCTACACCCAGCCACTCGCATTTGCATGTTGAATTATTAGTTTTATTGCTTTACGATCGATGCCCTCAGCCCAGCCCGTCTTGGCACGCTCGTCTGTAGATCTGTATCTCTATCTCTTTCTCTCTCTCTGTGCTGATGATATGGCGCCAGCCTGGGCCGCGATGGATGGTGAAGATGATGCACCTTCTTGCTTGGCCGCCGCCTGTCTCCCTGGTCAGGTTTTTGCATGTTCCAACGAGTCTCGTTTCCATTTGGTATGCTGTGAAGGTCGCTTAAGCACGTCACTCCGTCGGTGGAGGGAGCAAAACTGAAACAAAAACTACACGATCGAGAAAAACAACGTGTGCGTGTGTGTGGTGCCGGTGCAGTGTCTGTATATGTGTGTTATTATTGTTTACTGCACACATTTGATGCAGGCGATAGAAGAAGTGCGGCAAAGAGATGGCCCAGCCTGTGCAATTAGCTGCACGAATTCGTCGATGAAACACGGGAACACTGAACATGAGTCACCTTTTATTAAATGATAATCGTACGCAGATCGTTGGCCGGTATGGTGGTACAGTCGTCAACTCGTACGACGTAGCAACATGCCCGTTATGGGTTCAAGTCCCGAATAGACCGTGCCCCCATACATACGTAGGACTGACTATCCTGCTTTGGGATGGTATAAATAAGTCACTGAAAGCCAAGCTCACTTCACAAGTGGGTACAGTCAGGCCCTTGACCTGACCTGACCGACAGCGGTTGTTGCCAAAGAAGAGGAAGAAGATTACGCAGATGTTTTTGTTGTATAAATCTCTATTTTATTAAAGAAAATTACACTATTACTTATTTGCTTCATTTGCTTCTCTTTAATTTATCTGAACTCTATTAGAAATCTATTATCTGGTACACCCTTTTTTTGCAAAGCATGACTGTTTGCACGATTGAAACATTGTGCAAATACAGGGGATTTCTGAGTAATTTTACGGTGTTCCGATGTGTAGCGTTTGCGAAATGTATTTTGTGAACTGCCATGTGTTTTTAATGGCTTAAAATAATGTTCATACCTGACAATACGATTTTTTATATCTGCAATTCAATTCAATTTTGTTTGACAATTGTCCTAGGTGGAATGATTTTGTACAGTGCGTAGCGTAGCTATACTGTTTCTGCTTGTTAAAGAGCCGGGGAAAATGTTTTAATTAAACCATCAACTTGTTCTCAAACATGTTTTACATCTTTTTATCATACAAGGTTTTCCAGGAGTTCTCATAGCTGTGGAACATTTTATTGGCTCTTTCATACGTGAAATGAACCTAATGTAATGGGAATTGGACTCTATAGCACCCTTGTTGGACAAATTTAATAGGAATTTCCAAAGAGCCTGTCCAAAAAGGGTGCCATAGAGTCCAATTTCCATGATATGAAGTTCACTTCTCATAAGAAAGAGTCAAGAAAGTGTCCCACTCCTATGAGAACCCATGGAAAACCCTGTATTATTCTCAACAAGGAATATTTCGCTTGAAAATAAGTATCCTAATTACCATTTATTCACTCTATACAAACTCAATTTATTGGCACTATACAAACTCAACGTGTCGAAAATCATATTAAACTTGAGAAAATTTATTGTTTTCACACTATAAATATGAAGCTGTAGGTAAAATCCATTGCGTTAACGCTAAAATAAGCAGCACACATCGCAAAAAATGATTCGGTAAACCCTGCAAATATTGTCAACTGTAACCACACTGTCACTTTTTTATATCTTCTCACTTTTCGCCTTTCGGCATATGACCCACTCTCGAATCGTTCAGCTCTGTGTATCGTACGCAGCCAGGATAATGATTCAATTTATTTATTCAATTACAATACTGACCCCGGAGGTTACACACACAACCTTCCTTTGCCAGGTTCTATCTGGCGTTGGTGTTGGGCTCTCGTATGGCGTGCTTTATGACATGCGCCATCCTACATGGCCGCACCGAAGAAAAGGCAATCAACGAAGAAAACGGCAGGCAAAAACGAAACAAAATATTACTGAATCAATCAACGTGGTGATACGTACATACATTACCATTCGCTGTGTGCCGAAGACGACAGATGGGAAAGGGTCAATTGCGCTGCCATTTCGGAACGGTTGGGAGAGCAAATTTCATTCCGTTTAGCTGCTGGAGCTGAGTAGAGGATCGTTCTTCAAGGGAGTGGCACGCTTCGTATCATACTCAATCAAATCATGTTCGCCTGGATGAGCAATAAAAATGTAATTCTACTAAATAATGATGTGTCTTTTTCGGTGAATTTGATCGCTTGCAAGATGACCAAATGGAAACGCATCGTGAGCCTTGCTTTTTCTTACGAAACTAGCCTCCTCTCTACCGTGACCTTAAATCTCCATTCCACATGATCATCATCATTCGCTGCAAGCGGGTACAAACGGGGCAACGATGTAATATTGCCACAAATCGAATCGCTTCTCACCTAATTTTTGCAACGTGGATTCAAAACCAAGCGCCAAAGAAAGAAAAAGTTCCGCCCGACTGGCCGGCCGGCAAGGAGGGGTCAGCAATCTAATGTGTCTAATTGCATATAATCGATGTTCGATGGCTTCTTTGGCGCTGGCCTTACCCCCATCATTATCCATCTCCCCTACTCGTCTGCTTCAAAGTCAGTGCCAGTATGCCACACCCAAAACCAATGGATGGGGGAGGGGGGGGGGGGGGGAGCGTGGGGAACGTAATATTATCGCTAATGTTTGCGCCGATGCCTCGTTTTTTTTGCTCTCTCCTTTCCATTCAATTTGGCCACCCCGAACGGAGGGGAGAGTAGAAGTGACTCGCCAAAACTCCGCCATCGCCGCCTCACACGGCCACCCTTGTTTGTTTCTCTGTTTTTGCATCTCTTTTGCCCCTTTCTATGCAGCACCCGGCTAGTGCTGTGCACGAAATGAAAACTGATTTTCTCCACTCGAAAAAGTTTTCCTCTGTGGCTGCGGCGTCGGCCCCGGAATAAAATTAAGCATAATGATCGGAAACGCTATTCACGCCTTCGTGAGGCGATCTCCGCACCCTATCCTAACTCGCCTTTTCGGCTTGTTGCCTTTATGCCCGGGTTACACACACTGGGGTGTTGTGATGCTGATGGAGGACGTTATTCTGGCCAGCAACACAAACTCTATTGCGCGCTGCTTACCCCCATAATGTGTGCCTCGAGTGGAGTGGAGTTGAAATGTCGAGATTTTCCAAACTTTACGCGGGGCGAGACGAAAGTGGTGGCGTTCCCTTTCTGCTCAGAAATGGTGGCTGGTTTAGATGGATTTGGAAATGAGTCAAAAATTGTAGATTGCACTTTCTAGCATTGTGCGACGCCGCCGCCAAGGAAATCTTGACCGAATGGTCGATCGTTCAAGGAAGGTCACACACAGCGGCGCTGTTTGGAGTGATTAGTGGTCCGGTTGAAGGGGTGTTCTGTTTTTTTTTTTTTTTTTTTTTTTTTTTTTTTTTTTTTTTTTTTTTTTTGTGAATTTAACAAGCTGGCAATGTTAGATCTTGTGCCCGCTTTGTTTTGTGGGTGGCGAGCATTTCATTATTTTCTTTGTTTTGTGACTTGGTTTTTTTATGGATTTTACGTATGGGCTGTAAGCGATTGTGTGATTATAATATAGAGATCTTATTACCGATAAAAGTTACAGACCTTTGTCCATTGTAGTGATGGATAAAGTTGGCGAAATTTCGGAGTCGACTCTGGAATTTTGGGTCCGACTCCAGAAGGTAGGTTCGACCAACTTTTTCCGGAGCCGTCCAGAATTGCCCGGAATCGTCCGTAGACCTCCAGAACCAGAGTCCAGAGTCTTGTCATCCGAAATCGGAGTAGTCCTGATTCGGAGTCCGAGTCATCCAGAGTCAGAGTCCAGAGTCTTGTCATCCGAAATCGGAGTAGTCCTGATTGGGAGTCCGAGTCATCCAGAGTCAGAGTCCGAGTCATCAAGAGTCGCAGTCCGAGTCATCCGGAGTCGTCTGGAGTCTTCCGGAGTCGGCCGGATTCCGGAAACTGCTGCAAGGATGATGTCGCAAACTATTGCTATCGTCACTAAGCGTAGATCTTAGTAACAAAAACCTGGTTACTAAATGTACGCGTAAATCAAAAGACAAAGAAAAAACTAAATGAAATCCCGGCTCGACACTGGCCGACTTCGAGTGACAACGATCTCGGGCGATTTCGTCTCCAGTTTGATTTTGATTCCGGTAGACTGTCGACAATTCTAACTCCAAACGATTCCGATTTCGGGTGGAGCCAGTGGTCCCGTTTTTGCCGGAGTCGGAATCAGAATAATAATAACAGGAGTTGAATCAGAGTCGTCGTGGCTGCGTTCAAGAGAGCTCATTACTAGTTCAAAAAGAATTTCTGACACTACCTTATTTTGTTATGACTGTTTTGCAGTGCCTTTTTGCATAGATTTTACAACTTCTAGGATTGAAAACAGTCAATAAATGTTTCCTTTCTCTACATAAGACAAGGGCGCAGCAGAGCTTCATATCTTGTTAAAAACAAGTTCCTATCATGTTTGTGATGTCTCACGAAATGGAAAGTCCCGCAAATGTATTTTCACAAAGCAATATATTCATCTACCGGACAAAGTACTACACTCCACTCGTAATTGCATAGAACCTTCCTTGACGTACGAAATGCATCCAATAATGAATGTATTTTTACACGGGGAATATCCTGAAAAGTTGGACAAATTGCTCTCAATGTCCATTTAACACACACACACCTCGCGCAACAAAGAGAAACAACGAGAAGAATTTGAAGGTTAGCAATGGCGTTATTACTCATTGGGAAACAGGACATGGTGGAGACAGACACGTCACGATGCATTTTCCTCAGTTCCTTTGGGGCAGTCCCACGAACGTTTTCCAAAGAAACGTCATACACAAATCATTCTGTGGATTTGCTTCAACTTACTTTTTGCGTCTGTTGAACACACCATAACAAACGAAAACGAAAATGGAAAACCCTCCTACAATGTAACAAAAAAAATGGATGCACATTCCCACAAGCACAAGCAGTATTACTGTGTTTGCCGCTATAGTTACGTTACCGCCTTCAACCGCCGTAGCTCCTCGCGCGGTTGATTGTCATTGGGCTTTTACTTTTCAATGTCAGTGGAATATGAAAGAAGACTGAAACCACCAGCGAGCGGAGAGGAGCTTCATTGAATAAACATCACCACTCTAAGTTTGTGCATCTCTTCGCTCCCTTCGCTTCAACCGGCGCATTATTAAACCGTGCCGCTTTGCGTTTACTTACGCTTCTAATTGCTGGCTTGCGGTTGCGGTGCGCCCTCGTGAGAGATTTTAGAGACAGCGCGAGAAGAGCAAAGGAGTGTGCGCGCACACTGTGTAAGATTTCACTTTTTCCAGGCCTCTTTGTTTGTTTGTGCTGCCTCTGCTCCAAACCAACCAAACCATAATCACCGCCAACAAAACTACACTTTGTGCAATTGTTGTACGCACGAGAGAGTGTGCTCCGCGGAAAAAAGGAAAAAAAACACTGTGCGGATTTCTATTGGTAATAAAATTATACATCACCACCACCACCACCACCACTGCTCTGTGCTGCGTGTGCACCCAGTTGCGGATATGCATTCATCTTTGCCCGTGATCGCGCGCGTATGCGCCATCGCCTTTTTGTCTGTGGGCGGGCGGCGGCGGAGGCGGCGCGCCTGGCTAATAAGCGCACTAGACGCCGGCGCCACCCCGAGGGGACATTAAACCTTCATTAAAATACTGCCAAAGTGATTAGAGAGTGAAGCGAAGAGAAAGAAGCAGTGCGCAACCATAACAACAACAACAACAACGTACAAAGAAGTCATTAAAATAACGCACTTTTCGGTGGTGGTGGTGTAGTATGGGCCGATGTTACGAATAAGTAGATGATTTTTATTTTTAATGCACATTTTAATGTTGCCCCTTTTCTTTTGTTGTACTTTGAGTGATGAGGATAAGCATGAGCATTGAAGGGAAAATCGTTTCTTTTTGCTATTGTTTTGTGGTCGTCCACAGCTTTTTGGTTTTGTTGTGACGATGGCAACGGATGCTATTTTGAGCCGAGTTTCCCAAAAATATGTTTTTCCACGTCATTGATGAAATGTCCTGCTGCTATCAGAGAGCGCAGAGGGTCCCACGCACGGACGCACGCACGCTTCCAACTAACTCCATTTGCGCTGTCAGCATCATTTTCCAAAGAATGCTGTGTCTATCGCCACGGTGACATCGGGCTTGAGGCGTTCCAAAATTGGAAACCTCCTCACCATCTTCCTTGCACAAACGCACCTTTGTTTTGCAGGACGAGCAACATGATGGTGCTATGTCCCAAAGGAAAGATTTCATTGTCAGCCGGCGCGGTTGGACACACGGCTCTCGTCCCCGTGGAATATGGGCTAATTTTCGTTGGAATTATTTTCCACCAAGCTCAACACATCGCCGGCGCCCCAATCACAGCCAGCGACACCGAGCTTGTTTGGCATCGGTCCATCCATCGGTCCATTTGGCCCAGACCTTTCACTGTATCACCCCACCCCCAAGCAGGGCCTCACCATTCATGAATGAATAAAGCCGTGTATCGCTTGCGTGTGCAGGTGAAAGGATAGCCAAGTGGGCTGGTGGTGGGGCTGCTGTTTGCCATGTTGCTTTTTATAGATCAATGTTTGAAGCTTTTCCTTCAAATCGTCCGCCCCTTCGTTCGTTCGTGGTGGTAGTAGGGAGCCCTAAGTCTGATCGAGCGAACGTTTCGTAGCTCACTCTGACCTTATTTCGTAGAAGCTGGTGCAAGTGCAGTTGGTGGTTGGTATAGCAGTTTCCGTGGTGTAGTGGTTATCACATCCGCCTAACACGCGGAAGGCCCCCGGTTCGATCCCGGGCGGAAACATGCGAATGTTTTTGTTTTATCTGCTCATAACTATAAGTATTACGTTTTCCGAGTAATTTTTATGCTGGTTTGTTGAATTGTTAATCCTTTTTGAACCTTATAAAAAAATACATTTATTTTTAAATGTATCAAATGAAGTATAAAAATACATGAAAAGGGTGTTTTCTACAATCAAATATTTCTCTGAATATTATTTCAATCCCTCACAATATGTGGTCAGTGGTTGTTTGTTGCTTAGATACTGCGCACTACTGCGTACGACTCCACTAAGCACCAGCGATTATGCAAATTATCGCACAGTTTTTGCGTGGGACGCACAGCAGCAGCAGCAGGCGCATAGGCAGGCCAAGACGCCCACCGAGAGAAATGCCAACGCTTTCGAGGTGTGCAACAAGTGTTGTGTATGTGCGTGGGCCTTTGACGACGACTTATCGAGTGTATTATCCTTCAACACACACTGCTGGCTCCACATGTTGTTCATGACAACGAGAGAGGAGGAGCCTGTTTTTCCTTTTCGCCATTCCAAAACACCATTCCCAATAGACTCTCTGAGCTTAGTGTGTTATGTTCATGTGCGTTTTATACACGCTAACACTGTGTGTACTCCTTTGCAAAATTAAAAACCTTACATTTAATGATAAAGATTGTCCATTAAAGCGTAGGAAATCATGCTCGAAGGCACAGTGCAGCCTAAATTGCTTCCACCACATCGCTGAAAGTGTTTAACTGGATTATCCAAACGATTTGCACTCTTGTGTTGCATGCATTTGCTGCATGCTGACAGCATCCCGCACTTTGGCGCGCGTTTAGATTCCTCCAAATCGTTTCCCGCGTGTGCGTTCTTCTAGCAGCAGGCCCCGCTCCTCCTTGAGCAAGAATTGCTCGGCTGCTTGCCTTTCTATAGCGAGACCACCACGCTTGGCTGAATTATTCACCTTTTGCCATATGCCTTCCATATCGACACACGTGATCCTTCTTGGTTGTGTGCTCTCCAGGGTTTCGCTGCTTTTACTCCCCCCCCCCTCCAGCCGCATCCGGAGGTTGCGACGAGCGCGAAAATTGATATTGAAGTAAATTGAATTAAACTTCATGCTCGTGCTCTCTCTGCATCCTTCTCTCTCTCTCTCTCTTTCTCGAACGCGCATAATTAAATGTTTCCTCTTTAAAGAAGCGAAATGGATGGAATTTTTGTGCTGGCGGCACAAGCTCCTCCTCCCTGCTGCAAATCTGTCTGCACTCCTTCTCCCGCGCCCTGTCCCGACATGAAGCGCATACTGCACCTCTCCGTGGGTTTTGGAATCAAGTGGTGCACCTCTTGTACGCTCTGTGCATGTGCATTTTAGGCGCCCTTCGTCTAGGCCACGGGAGAGTGTCTGCGCTGAGAGACGAGGCGGGCATTCGCGTACAAGCTTTTCCCACACGGGGAGGTTGTTCTTTCTATATCGTCTGTTGATTTTCAAAACGATTGGAACACTTTGAGCGAGTTCCTCTCTGCTGGTGTTGTTGGTGGTGGTGTGGAATTTGCCAAAA
This sequence comes from Anopheles gambiae, assembly GCF_943734735.2. Taxonomy (NCBI): domain Eukaryota; kingdom Metazoa; phylum Arthropoda; class Insecta; order Diptera; family Culicidae; genus Anopheles; species Anopheles gambiae. The sequence goes on from NC_064601.1 coordinate 98,837,803, forward strand.
CCAACATTTCCGGTACACTCTTCTTAAGATGGAAGAGGTTAAATATGGGTTACGATGGTGGCAGTCCCAATTATTGCTTAATTTAAACGGCTTGATAGCGAGGTACTGAAGGCAAAAGTCTGGTGGAAATGTGTTGAAGTGTTCAGTATAGATTGAATGCTTGCAGAAACAGAATGATAATATTGACTGAATGTTTCTTGAATAAAAAAAACATCAAACATCATTTCTCTTTAATCCTACGATCAGTCATGCTTAATCACGTGTATTAACTGATAGGCACATGATTACAATATTTTACAACCACGCACGTCCAAGCTTTCGCCACGTGTGTCGTGTCCTCTGCAAGGTTAAAAAAGCAATCAAAAAAAAAATTCCCTCCTGACGGCCATCTGGCAAACGACCCTCACAGAAGAAAAGCTGTAGGCGTTATTTGATCCTGGAACCTCAAAAATCTTGCCACGATACAGTCAACAGCGGCAGTCCTCTGCTGTCAATAGAGCCGCATGCATTTTTTTCTTCTATCGATATTAATAATCGTATGCGAGCGTGGGCGATCGATCGAGGAGGGAGAAAAAACCACAAAACCTCACGTTTTGCGTGTGACTGCCTTTTTTTCCTCCGAATCGTGCGGAGGAGGGCGCTAATGAGACATTAAGGGATCATCGGTGTGGGTCGATCCCCGACCCATGGCAGCTTCAATCAAGAGAGCAAGGGTTTGTGTTTATGGGAACATGTGCAGTGTGTGTGTGACCTAGTCCGATGGTGGAGCAAGTGTGGTGTGTTGGTTTCCCTATGACGCCCACACAGCACGTGGTTTGGGGGCACTCTTTTGAGGTTGCATTTTTTTTGTGTCGTAGCATTTCTGGTAAGCAACCGGAGACGATGGGTCCGTCACCCCTTAAATGGTGTGAATTTGTAACATAAACCCAGTTCCACCCAGTTGGGCGTTCGCTGCGGGAGGTTTTTTTGGCTGCAATAAGGTGTTTTTGAGGAAAAAAAAAGTTGATGATAAAAGGTAAACGTGGTAAACCACCTACGAATTTAGAAGATTTAAACTTAAGTTAAACTGACTCGCCATTCATCCATTCTAACCTTCCTTTTTTTTTTGCTCCTCTCGTCATTGCTCAACAGGGTCGCCACACAAAGACTGGACAACTCGCTGCCATTAAGGTGATGGACGTCACCGAGGAGGAGGAGGAGGAAATCAAACTGGAGATCAACGTATTAAAGAAATATTCCAACCATCGCAACATTGCCACGTACTATGGTGCATTTATCAAAAAGACGCCCGCCGGCAAGGACGACCAGCTCTGGCTGGTGATGGAGTACTGCGGGGCCGGTTCCGTCACCGATCTGGTCAAATCGACCAAGGGCCAGAGCCTGAAGGAGGAGTGGATCGCGTACATCTGTCGCGAGATTCTGCGCGGTCTGAGCTACCTGCACACGAACAAGGTGATACACCGCGACATCAAGGGCCAGAACGTGCTGCTGACCGACAATGCCGAGGTGAAGCTGGTCGATTTCGGTGTCTCGGCCCAGCTGGATAAAACCATCGGCCGGCGGAACACGTTCATCGGTAGGTGGCGTGGAGATGTGGCGATGAGAAGAGTGTGTGAGAGTGTAAATAACTATTTCTTATATTTTTCCGCTTTCCACCCGCAGGTACACCCTACTGGATGGCACCGGAAGTCATAGCATGTGATGAAAACCGGGACGCGACGTACGACAACCGGTCCGATCTCTGGTCACTAGGTATTACCGCGCTCGAGATGGCAGAGTCGCAGCCACCGCTGTGCGATCTCCATCCGATGCGTGCGCTCTTCTTAATCCCGCGCAATCCGCCACCGCGCATGAAGTCGAAGAAATGGTCGAAGAAGTTCCACAGCTTCATCGATACGGTGCTGGGTAAGTGGGCCGAGCAGAGGATGTCCTGCGAATTGCAGCTAATCATGCGTGTTCCGATTGATACATTTGCAGTGAAAGACTACCACCAACGGCCTTACACGGAGCAGTTACTGAAGCATCCCTTCATCAAAGAGCAACCAACAGAAAGACAAGTTAGAATACAGCTTAAAGATCATATCGATAGGTATGAAAGACGCACACCATCATGTTTCTGAAGCTCTATTTAACAACGCTTTCTTTTTCTTTCATTTTTTAGGTGTAAGAAGCGTAAGCAGGAGAAGGAACGCGACGACTATCGTTACTCCGGATCAGAAAACGACGACGACGACGGCCAAACTGCCGGCGAGCCGTCGTCCATCATACAGGCGCCGGGCAACGATACGCTGCGGCGTACGTTCCACCAGATACAGGAGGGCCGAATGCAGAACGCCGAACAGCAGCAGCCACCGAATCGCAATCAGAAACCGCAACCTGTAAGAGGAGACCGGCCCTTCATCGTGGGTTTTAATGCACTCGTATCTGATCGTACAATGTTTTCTCCCTTTTTTTTTTTTTGGTGCCATGCTGCTGCAGCGTGACGAGCGAAGTAAACCGCAGCCGGTGGAGGAGCCGGGCCCACCGTCGAGACCGCAGCTGCCGCAGCGACTCATAGTGGTGCCGGACCCGCCGGCCAACAGCAACGCCAACCGACCGCTGCCACCGACACCGCGCAGTGGCAGCGGCTCGTCCTCCCAGCCGCAACAGCCATCGTCACAGACGCCGCAGCAGCCGGCGCGCAATCAGCAAAACTTCTTCAAACCAGTGGTAAGTAGCGGACGCGCGATCCCCCTCTACACTGTGCAAGCGAAAGGCTGACTCATATGGACAGATGAGCGTGGACATCGGACAGATATCGTGTGCCTGGGGATGGACCCACAGCAATACGATCGTACTACTGAACAAAACGAAAAACGGAACTTTGACGGAACAGATACTGTCGGACGCTTAGGGCACCGTTGACCAACTTCTCCACACTGTTACAATGTTCTCTCCTATGTATGTTAGCTTCTTATCTGTGTGTAGCGTCACGTTTAGTCGTTTGTTGCTTTCCTGTTTATCGTTTCGCTGCTCAAAACGCAGTCTTTAAATGTTTAGCAAATTCTAGCGTTTATGTTAAACGGCAACCACCATCGTTGACGTTGTTTATGGTTTAGCTTCATGTGATATTCCTGTTGTTGTTGTTTGTTTCCAAAGACCTAGTTTGCTCTGCTCACGAAATAGCACAGAATCTTTGTACATATACAACCACGATTTGCAAAACACACCAATCAATCAAAATTTTATGTTTGTTTATGTCTACGTTTATTCATTTCCTTTCGATTGTTTTGCAAATAATGTGGCGTATTCAGCACAGTACGCCCTTCACACGCTGGATGTAAAATTGATCTTCTCACACAAAACTGCACTGTTAATATTGCACTGCAATTAGTACACACTCTCTCACAAAACCCATTTGTAACACTGTGGACACTTTAACTACGAAACACAATTTCCTCCCAGGGAGAACGAAACCAACCAAACCACTCTGTGTATGATTTTTTCAGTCTGCACACGTTTTTATGTTATGCTACATGTCACTAAACTCTATTTATTTGTTTTCTCAACACACGTACACCACCGATGTACACACACACACACACACACACACACACACACACACACACACACACACACACACACACACACACACACACACACACACACACACACACACACCTGCAACCATACAATACCACACAAAACGCAACCGATCGGAATCCGATTCTCGCCCCGGCGGGCTGTACTGTACATACGATTGATTTGAAATGACGATGATCGTACACACCACCTTCATCGCCTTTTCTACCATTCCTGTGCTATTGTTGCTGTTGTATGCTGCTACGTTCTCGTTGTTGTTGGCGGCATGATCCGTTTGTACCGTTTTGCTGCGCTGACCGGTGGTGTGCGGGTGCGAACCCTTCCTCTATGGTGTATTTTGGCTCTGTTCTTTCCCTTACCGGACCGCGCCTACTACTACTGCGTCCCGCACTACTACTACAGCTGCCACCGAGACGACCTGAGGTAAGCTATGGCCATTTTTCGCTTTTACTCTATCTCCCTATTGTCGCATAAAGCTTCTATCCCTTCCTTTTTGCACTGTTGTTATTGTCCTGTTTAGTGTTTACCTTAAGAAAGCTCCTCCTTCCGGGCTTTGTGAACGCTTTTGTTACTATGCCTAAGTCCCTGTTCTTCTGGCTTGTTCTGCAAGGCCAGCCTTTCTATGTTTTCTATGTTTGTGCTAGTCTCGCTTTGTGTTGCGTGTTATTTAACTTGATGTATGGACTATATTGATTTACGTTAAATTGGACGCACGACAGACATCTTGCCACTAAAACAAGCAAGTGGAAAATATACGACTTTCATGGACAATTGTTGTTCAAAATCTAAAAAATGTACGATCAGTGTGCACTAAACGCTTTCACGACACAAAAACACATTGAATTACGTTCAAGATCCATCCCGTTTCTATCAAAACTGAACAACAGTAAGACATATTTGTGCAATTATATCCTTACGCATGCAAACTGACTTGCTCATGAGCATACGACTATCAAGCACGAGATAAGACGAGATGAAAAGAATCACTTTGAGCAAAAGGAACGATGCATCTTCGACAGAAGATAATCCGCTAACAATGGCAATGTCTATTAACTATACCTTCTAATAATTTACCTAATCCTTCCTCGTTTTTAAAGCGCTTACACCTTTTTTTTGTTCCAACTTTAACACAACCAAGCGAGAGTTAACCTATGTTATGTGTGTGATGTTTTAATCATAAGCGTGTAAACATTAAACACTCGTTCGACGGATCAGCATGCATTGCATCTGCTGCTTTCGATAACGACACATAATTGCGAGTGTAATGAAATCGCTGCTATGCCTAAAAATGAATTAACACACTGTTTTAACAATATTAAACCATTTTTTTAAATTGTGATTGAAGTTTGATGTGTCAATCTTTATTTTTTGAATGCTTGCAAATCTATGTTGCTCCTCTATCATTTATACCGATTATCGGTGCTTCCTGTTTTTTGGCTGACCACTGATGTGCTTTAACGAAATTGGTATCGAGTGAATCACATGCTCGATTAAACATCTAATTAAAAGTCTTTAGTTGTTAATCACACCAAAAAGCATCGCAAGCACCACTTCCACATGCAATCAATATTAATCGGTGATTTTTCTCTACACCCTTTTTTTTGTTTCATTTTTCTTCCCCAATTCCCTTACCCTTATGTATCCCTGTTTGACCCGTTTTGCGTGTCATTTGTTGAACGCAACGTGGCACGGATTCAAACAATTGTTCTCAATGGTTCTTGATTCTTGAATTTCTCTTACTCGTACGTCGTCCTGTTTGGCACTCTTTTGGCAATAATAATTATGACAATGACAAAAAACACTACAATCCTTATTACTGTACAACGTTCCATCCTTTGGTGCGACGAATTCACATCCCACTTCCCGCAATCCCTTTTGGCACTTTGTAATCCCTAAAAAAACCCACTCACACACACACCTGTGGCTGTGACTCCCACTCGGGCTCAAATGGGCTCAAACTGGGGTCCCAACAACCTCGAACCACCTCGAACCACAAACCGCAAACCCCAAACATCCCCAAACATTTCCTTACGGCCTGGCTAACCCCGGCACATGCCCCAACGAAAAAAAAAAGGAACTGGACATGTTGGCCGCACAACTAAACGAACTGGGCGTCTCCTCCCCCCCGCAGCAGTCGCAGCAAGCGCAGCCGGAGGCACCGCCGCGGAACAATCGGCCCCAGCCCGGACCGCCCGTGCCCGGATCGCAACAGCAGCAACAGCAGGTCAGTGCAGGTGGGGTTGGTGCCAGCGGCGTCGGCAAGGCGCCCGCCATCGCACCGAACGGCAACAATAACAGCAGCAATGGGGCCGGCGTCGGCAGTGGCGGCGGCGTTGGTGGCAACATCAATAACAATAACCATCATCCGCAACCGATCAATCCGCTCGATCCGATCGAAAGCTCCGACTCGGACTCGGAACCGGAGGAACCGAACGGCCGAACACGAAACGACGGCACGCTTCTGGCCAGCGATCCACCGATGCCACTGTAAGTAATGCGCTGTCTGACGCTGGCGTGTGTTGTGTGTGAGTGATTTTTCGCGGAGCGAAGCTTCGGTTGCTTTGCGCGAGCGTGCGCGCGCGTGTGTATGTTTGGAGGGAAGGCGAAAATCAAAAGGAAATTCTATTTACGTTTTATTTCAAAACATGCGCTTATGCTATGGGGTTTATACCATTGCACTACACTACTTCCTGTTCACTACCACTTTTTTATTTATTATCTTTAATTTAACAATAATTGTTCGTTGATCATTGACATTTCTACACTCAAATTGTACGTTATATTGTATTGTAATAGCATATTGGGTCATATTTGCCTTAAAGGTAATCTTTTGCGCCGATCTAATTATGATTTATTCTCCTTTTTATATCTATTAATGGATTAATTTTTACTTCATGATTGATTAAAATCTTTTTATTTTAATTTTCGGCTTCAAAAATACTTTTCTTCGCTACAAATGACCCATTCGCACCGGCAAATCTTACAAAAACAGCTTAACTTACCGTTCTATTGGAAGTGTGTAGTGCGATGATATGACCACCACAGCATTGCAAAGAAGCATGAAGGCTTAATTTCTCATCAGGCAGTTAATATAAACAAAAACCAAAACACATTACGACCATCGCTCATCACTAACCATATATCATTGTTATGTCTATCTTTCACCCTACTCTACTCGCTCCCTTTACTTTTCATATTTGAATCTGTTTTTTACTTTTTACCTATTTCTACAATTTCTTATAACCTTTGTTTCCTGTTTGAATTGATCGCGATTAATTGTTTGTCGTAAATTTGTTATTTGCTTCACTATTACTTAAACTCACCCTCATGTTATTATCATCTTTTCATCTCATCTCGTTTCATTATTTCTGCCATCTTTTTTGCGTTTCCATATTTCCCTTTCTTTCGTTTTTTCTTCTTTCCTTGGTTTTGTTTTTCGCCTCTCTGTCCTTCCCCGTTTTTCTTCCGTTTTTTTTTTGTTTTCCCTCGTTTGGTTTGGATTTCCGTTATGTTCAGTCCCGAATTTTCCTATAGGACGGGTGGCTTGGGAGTGCTCGCCGAATCCGACCAGAACAATCAGTCGTCGTCGAGTACGCCGGCGGGCGGCGGCGGCGGCGGCGGCGGTGCCAGCGGAGCCAGTGTCCTGTCGCCACCGGGCGGCGGCGGCGGTGGTGGACCCCCGAACCGACCACTACCACCAACGCCGGACGACGATGACGCGCAGGGCGACGGGACACTCATCAAGCGGGTAAGTGGCCAAAACATTGTACATCTTTTCACCCATTAGCCATTTGTTTTGTTTTTTACTCATTTACGATTTTGTCTTATTTACTTCTGTTCTTTACCTTTCTCCTCTACATATCTGCGTTGTGTTTTAGTATTATTTTTATACATTCTCGTGTAAAGTTGTTTCGGTTTGTCTTCTTGCACTTTCTTCATCTCTATTACCATCACCATCAGGAGTGTGCTAGTTTTTGTTTTGCAGCTCTCAATCGGACTCGTATATTGTTTCTTTTTTATCAATAACTATGTGTGACTTTGATATTCTACGATGATCCGTTTGATTAGTTTTTGTTTATTTGTTTTATCGAACTCTGAATTGTCTTATCGTTGTGTGTATTCTATGTTTTACACGAAAGAAGATGTACACAATTTATCTTTTGTTTACAGCTTTTAATAGCTTTTGTTTTGGCTTGCGTTTTTGTTGCCGCCTTTTTTTTTTAAATGGTCAACAATTCGGTGAAGTTGTGTTCTTTATCAATATCAATGTTTTCTTCTTTTTCTTTTAATTCTAAAATTTCCTCAATTGCTGCCGTATAGCGTTCATATATCTGTTCGTACTGCCTTGTTAATTTTCTCAATTACATCCACACACTTACAGCATCAGTATTTCTGTCTTTATATCTCCTCGTCACTTGTTTCTTTGTTGAGTTGATTGAGTTCCATTGCAACGATATGTTTATTGAAAGCGAACATCATTGTTAAAAAATGTTAATTGTTAATACATTTATTCAGAAACTCTCACACACACACTGTAGTTAAGTATCTGTCTTATGATACGTTCCATTCTCTTTCTCTTTTTTCTCTTTCTACCTGTCGATACCACCAACCGCGCGCGCGCGCGTTTATGTGTGGTTAGATTTTGAATCTAAAGTGGAAAAATTTCGAACTGCAAACCGTGAACTGTTTAGTAAATTGAACTTCTTTTCTATCATTTCACCTTTTGAAGGAGCAAGTTTTATCGCATATTTATACGGCTGACTGTTTTTTTTACGCACCCCATTTAGTTGTGTTTTGGTTTTGGTTATCTTTCTGCTAAGTTTCTGTATGATATTTAGGGGTATTTTGGTGCGTTTGTTTTCCACAACTGTGTAATCATATTTTCCTATTTACCTTGTTCTATTTCCGTTCTACTAGCGCACAGGTAGCAAGTGTTATTTTGGTCCTCTTCTTTTTGGCTTATGGTTTGGTTTAGGCTGTGCATCCCCCTCCCTACACAAATACTTTTGATTTGTATGTTGTATCCTCTGTATAAAGTTTACTCTTCCCCATAAACATACAAACACTACAAACTGCATTAAATATACCTGCAAACAGTACGTTTAAACGTTGGCTAAGAGAATCCTTAATGTTTAATTTTAGTTTCTCTGTTTTTACCAATGTTAGTGTTTTTGGGTTGGTTATGGTTAAAACTGAGCAAATATCGAAATCGTTTATATGTTCAAGCCCAATCCGATGAAGCAACAATTCGTTCATATGACTATATTTGATTTTGTTATTGTTGTTTAATTTCTATTGCATCACTCCTCGCTCTTTCCTTTTTTACAATTTATCGCAAAACATAAATCAATCGATTGGAGTATCGTAATGCACCACAGAAAGCCAATTGGTTGACACTGCAAAGCTGAAGCTCTGAAACAAGAATAAACTGTCCCCGCGCGTAGACTAGGAGTCGAATCGAAGTGGATTGGAACGTCTTGTGTTACAACCTCTCAATCAGCAGTCGCTCAATTACATTTGCCGCTTTTACTGACACCTTTTATTCGGATTCTTCAAACTAAATTTACATGGTAAAACTGTTCCATTGGCGCGCTATTCCGCTTTTCTTACAAACAACAGACACTTACAACGAAGAGCATCTGCGCAATCTCATCCGCTTTTCTTCAACACACACGACACACGAGGGAGGTGGTAGTGTCACAGTTTTTACGGAACAAATTGTGCCACTCAATGTGTGTTAATGCTTGCGTTGTGGCTGCTGCTGCTGCTAATATGCAAATTTGTGTCTCCTTTGTGTGTATTTTGTTGCTCTCTTATCGTATTAAGTGTCCTCGCGTCCTTCCCGCAAAACAACAGTGGTGCGATACAAATGGTGTAGTGGTTTGTACACAGTTCCGATTTGTTTTTGATAGTAGTTCGATTCGTTATTGCACTAAATTTTTTTGGATTGCTCGCGCTGTGTTCGTCATCGTTGTTACTGCTTGTTTATAGTGTTATTTAGTGTTACTGGTTCCTGGACAGCAGCCTTATCGCGGGGGCTCATGATGCATCCGTTCGACGGTACTGTGAGATTCATAAGTGTTACATTCGCCCTCCTGTTCACTGTAGAGTTTTAGGTAGCTTGTGATCTACATACATTCGCGTTTTTATTTGGATTATTTCTTTCGACCTATCACGTAAAATAGAAAAAAAATAAAAACACACACACACAAATCACTGTAGAAATTGCGGATGTACAATGATCGACAAGGGAAAGGTACAACCTCAAACCTGATCTCCCCTCATTGCTCATGTTCTCGTGGTACGTAGCATTGACTAACTAGACACGCCGCAACACACAGGCACTGTTGCATTCGTTTAGCTACTGAATGTTTTGTTTGGTCGATGGTAATATAGCATTTACATAGATCTCCATCTGTTCATCTGTTATTGATATATTTATACGTATTATACGCATATTGTTCGTTCCTCTCCATGTCACTCTCACCCTGTCGTCTTACCTTCTTCCCGTTGGTGGTGTATCCCGTCTCATGATGCTTCCATCTCTTTTGCATCACATTCTCCGCCGACATTCACTCAACGTTTCATAACACACTTTGTACAATACAGCCCAAGTAATGTGTTGTTAATGCTGTGATTGGTCTGTATTGCATATTCCATTTTCATGAAAATCATTCCACCTTCTCCTCCAAAAATAATAATAATAATAGCGACTTGCCGACTTGGCAATGGCTCTTCCGTCCTCGACTTGTCGCTATTTTAGACTGTGTGTGTAGGATTAAAAATTAAATTTGATCGGTTGCTTTGTAAAGAAAAATTAAACCTCAAAATCATAAATTTCTGCATACCAAAAAAAAAAGCCCAAAAAAAACTCCAACACCCCTTTCATACAAAATTATCGTATAGAACTTCGACAATAAATCAACCCCGTCCCTCGGAACGACCACCACCTCGTCGTCCGCGTCGACCGGCTCGACCACCCACTCCGAGAGCGATGAAGCCGTCCTGCTGCGCGATTGGGACTTCGAGCGGTTCTTCCCGTCGAACGAGCGCCCGAAAGCGGCCCAGCGCCACTCGATGTCCGACAAGACGTCCTCCTCCTCCTCCAACTCGCCGGCCGACTCGAACGGCCGGCTCCGTCCGCCGAACGCGATCGACAATAAAACGCGCAAGGAGCTGGCCAACTCGACCGCCTCCTGTGGGATGAAAAAGCCCTACCCGCACCATGGCATGAACCTGGCGTACGCGGAAAAGCGCAAGGTCGAGGAGATGAACAACAAGATCCGGCTGGAGGAGCAGGTGAAGCACGAAATATTCACCCGCCAACGGTTGCAGTTCGATAAGGCATCGTCACCTTCGAGAGGCCCGGGAGGGCAACAGTCTCAGCAGCAGCAGCAGCAGAATGCCCACAAACGCCAAGAATCGGACTCGCGGCTGCCGCTCAACTTTGCCCGTGCCTTCCGGCGCGAAAATTCCGACTTTTTCCCACTGTCCAAGCGCCACTCGGCCATACTGGGCGAAGCGACCGCCGACGCGAAATCAATGGCCTCGGGTGGCGGTGGTGGTCAGGGTTTGCAACAGCAGCAGCAGCAGCGCTCCAGTGCGATCTTTTCGCGCAGCAGCCGCAACAAGTTTGAGCCCATCTTGACCAACTTCTCGCTGAACAATCCGTCCGGAAGCGATGACGAGCGGCGGTCGTCCTCCTCATCGCGACAGACTCCACCACGCCACGGTCAGCAGGACGGCGGTGGGGGTGCAAGAGGAACAGGTGTAGGAGGAGGAGCAGGAGGAGGAGGTGCTGGCACACCAAAGGAAGGTGGGAACGGAGGGCGACAGCCGAGTCCACTGGCAAGCGCGCAGGTGACACCGCGCAACATGGACTTCTTGCGTCCGCGGCGCGAAAAAACTGAATCCGTCATCTTCGTACGTAACTCGCCCAACCGGCCGCAGCAATCGCTGCTGTTTGATGGTCAACAGGTAAAAGCACACATACACTCTCTCACACACCCACACACACTCACAAACACATGCTCACTTTTGCGCGTTAGGCCACGGACACCTCTATCCTGGCACACATGTCCTCCGAGGAAGGTTTAGTGGCGGATTCGACGGGAACGGAAGAGTTTGAATTTTTCTCTTTTTGATATTTTTTGGGCATTGTTAAACATGTTGCTCAAACTTGTTTTACTATTGAAATATATTCAATACATAAAAAATTATCTAATCTTTATTTAATTTAAACCTGTTTTAGCGATCTAAAACGAGTGCTGTGTCGGGAAGATCTCTAAGGTAGCAGCGTTTATTAGGCTCAATTGAAGTATAAATGCCTGGAAGTATAAACAAGCACGATCAATGTTAATAATCATTTGCAACTATCACATTAACGATGTAACAAGAATTGTATAAATATCATTTGCATGGAAAACGATCGAAGTCATTAAAGTATTGTTTTAGGCGAGGAAATAGTTTCTATATCTCTGCCAACAATGGTCTATTTTTCCTATTTTGTTCTAAGATCATGCTACCATGATGATCTGATACTTGGGCTCGCTTTGGGCTACCTCCAGCTCGCCTTCCAGTTCCACATAATACTCCCGCTACTCCGATAAAGGACATGTGTAATGGATTTAGCGTACGTGCGCCTTATCGAACCGTTAAAAAAGAAGAAGAAGCAAATTGGATCGAACTCCCCTTCCTACCATCATCACCAGTACCTTCTCCCTGACTCCATCACCCACCCGTTCCCAATGTCCGTCCATATGCAAGAGCGCGCGTATTAGTCCCTTTTAGCTGCCAGACTCGTTTGTTTTGTTTTTCGTCTTCCATCCCATATTGCGCTCTTCTTAATCTATTCCTCCTCCCTGCCCAGCGTTCAATGTGTACTTACTAGCTGCTAGTAACACGCGTGCGTGTATGTGTCTAACCCCTCCACCCCAAGAAGTACCAGTCTGCGCCACACAGACTGTCATCATCGTGCTCCCATCATTGGTGAATAATACTTCGTCTACCATCATTCAGGACTGTTCTGCATGAATATTAATCGCAAATACACAAATAAACGAAGCCAAAAATTACAAAAAGAGATGATGTTTGTGAGGCTCACATATAGAAACTTAGGATTTAATGTTGTTTAAACATTGACCTTAGACATTATTAGAGAATGATAGGAGGTTCTTTTTCTAGTTAATTTGTATCTTTTATTCACTATATTCGACAAGCAACTACAGACAGTATTCTAAAATGCGGACTTTACAGGTAAATTTCGAATGTTTTAAAACTGATAAATTCATTCATGCATTATGACGTCGAAAGTCATCATAATTGAAACAAAAACTGCCCACAAACGTATAGCAAATATCAGGAGTTTATTTTAGTTTATTTAGTATTTAGTTTAATTTTGCAATAGAAAAAAAATAATCAGAAATTGGAAGTTTTCTTTTCAAACATATTAGTAAAACCCAAAAAAAAAAAAATAGGACGGAAAGTGTAAGGTTGAGAAACGTGATTTGTGTAAATTGTTATGTTAAATACTAAGTAAAATTGTAAATAATTGCATGCCACCTGTCATACGGAATGTGTGTATGTGTATATGTATATATGTGTAATGTTATTAGACTCATATCTGTTGTTGTAATTATGTTATGTGCGTATGTGTGTCTGTGTGTTTGTGTCAAAACGCTACAATTGTATTGTGTGTGTTATGTATGTTCGAACACTAACCCACCTGTGATGCAGTAGTACTAACCAAATAATAATAAGACATCGACTTATAGTATTTGGACTCCCGACAGCTAATGAGTTCAGCCGAGAAGCGCCCAACTCGTTCTTGGGTTGTTATTTTTCCCAGAATTATTATTGGTCCCTTAGCGTCCTTTCTGAGAGCAACAATGTTTCGCGTGTCGTCGTTTCGAGCAGGATAATTAGTGTCAAACTTCTTCCACCATTTGTATTGCGGTCGTGTTTAGCTCTCCGTGTTTTTGTCCTCCCCCCTCATTTGTTGCTAATTTTATTTTAACAAGGATGAATACTTTTTTCCTGCAGATTTCGCTGTCTGTAGAACGATTTGTGATTTGTTTTCAGACAATCTTTCCAAAACCGTCCAATACCATCCTCCCGGGTACCACGTGTTTTGCGTGACATGCTCATCTAACTATGTTAGGCCACCGGCTGCCTAAAGGGGGGGCCTGTGTTTTCTTACCGCAAAACCCATTTCTTATTAACAGTGGTCCGCAGTGTTACAGTTCCATGCAATAGGAAGATACACTTTTTCCGACAGGAAAATACACAATTAACTGGCTAACGCTTTTCTGTGCAACCAATTGCGTTTTGTGGCACTCTGGAAAATCTCCACAACTCATCTCACCCAAAATGTTTACGCGTTCACTTACTCTTTTAATTTCCATCCATCTCATTCTTATGCTGCTTTCGTTTGCGTCATGTTTTCTTCCTCTTCCGTTGTTACTCAGTGTGATACACACACACACACACACTTAAACACGCTTCTACTACCACCCAAAACTTTGCCGCTTTTAACCTATAACAAACAATAATGCAACATTAACCCTGTGTTTCTAAACCATCTCGATCTTTAATAAATCCCTTTTACAAAGTTTCGTTCCATATTTCCGTTTTTCGTTTTGTTTCAGTACGATCTGATTACATATTGTTACTTGCATTCAACAATTTGTTTCGTTCATCTCTGTTTTTTCTATCACAATGTTTCTGTGCCGCCGCGGAGTGTTTTACCGTGTGCACTATTTAAAAAAACGCTACTGCTACCATTGATCACTAATGAGTTTTTTCTTCTCTTCCCTTTTCCTGTGGATCAAAAAAAAAAATCAAAACCCTTCCTCGCACGCACATCGATCAAATCACGTAAAAATGCCGCCACCCGATAACCGTACCCTTGGACGCAGAAGAATCGCTCGGGTGAGAATAGTAGCCTCGGTACGCCCGGCCAGCGAACGAGCAGCGTCCTGCCGGATCTACTTAGTCAAGCTTCACCGGCGACGCCTCCCAGACATGACAAGTCCGCCAGCGAAGAGGTAAGTGTGACTGGGGGAGGTGGTGTACGCGTGTGTACGTACGATGGTTGAACGCTTGAACTTCACAGACCGCTTTCCCTTCCCCTACAACATATCCCCTACTATCTATGCTGGCGCATACACACACGAGTTTGATCCTCGCAGCATTGCTCTGCATCACATTCCTTGCTTTCGATGGGTGTACCCACAGCGCTTTCCATAACGAAATATCCTTCACGCTTCAATGCCTCATCCTTCGCTCCCTCTGCCCTTTAATATGCTTAGTTACCTTCGAGACCGTCCATTTACTCTGGCACTGGTTTAGGGGAAGTGTGTTCCCGTTGAATAATCCACAACGAAAGCCAAATTCATCTTCTTTACTGCAATTCTGCTCCCATTGCACACTTCTTCTCACAATCTTATCGAATATTGCTTCGCGGTTGTTGGTGGTATCTGGGTCGCGCTTTTGTTATTGTGTGGCTGATCTGAAGCGATGTTGCTCGCGTTATTAGAAGGGTTTAAATGTATTAAAAATCTTCCTCTCTTTCATAAAATTGTAATTAAAAAATAAAATATAATGTATGAAGTATCATTCAAATGTTCCAATTGGAAAAGAAACGGCAACTAAAATATGCCAAAACTTTCATACTTTTATGTTTTCATGTAACGTTTTTTTGTTAGTTCTTTTTGTTTATTTCACCCATTAGTTTGTTATCCCTTTTAAGTTTTCATGTTCACTAATTTTACGTGCTTTATTTTTTATATCTTCGTATGTGTGCTTTATAAATTTTGGTGATGGTCTTATTTTGAACATTTCAATACATTTACCATTTCTATCTTTTTGTTCTATCCTGCTTCACTTTATTAGTTCCTTCTGTTTCATCTACCTTCTGTTTTGCTTTCACTTGCTTTCTCATCGCCTTTTTAATATGTTTCCTCTAATTTTAATTAAACATTTTACTAATTATGTTTTCTTTTACTTTTATTTTACAACTACTGCTACTCACAACTACCACTTCCAATCGCGTATTGTTTGTGTAAACGTTACAATTGCAATGCTTTAAAATGCAAATAAAATTAAACAAATACAACCACAAAAAAAAACATCTATTTAACCCCCTCGTAACGCGTAACGTATTAATGTAATTGCAATATCGTACCTTTAAACTCGACAATAACGGTACGAAACCCGGCGGCGGCTGCTGCGTCCCAAACCAGTATCGGGCCGCTGTTAACGCGTCCGTTCAGTCCAACCTCGTCCCTGGTAGCATGCAACCCAAACCCTTCCTTCCAGCTCCAAACAGTACCAATAGCGCAACCACCAACACCACCACCACCAACAACCTAAGCGCTGCTGGCCCGGCTACTACTACTCCCGGCAGTCGGGGGAACGCTTCGCCCCACTCGACCGTGTCGAACTCGTCGTCCTCCCGCAACAACAGTCCCAACCATTCGATTAACACTAGACTCCTAAGCAGTAGTAGTAATAGTAGTAGTAGCGCGGTCGTCGTTAATCATAAACTGCTCAATAACAATCATTTACTACCTCCTCCCTACCATCAACAATACCACCAACCATCGCCCCACCATCATCAAATGCAACATCATCTGCCAATGGGGACGATGCCGGTGCATCTGCTTCCCGGTGCGAATGGGAACGCGAACCACCAACAACAATCGTCCGGTGCTGCACAACAACCATCGCCACAACAACAACCGCTCCCGGTGTCGCCATTCTCGCTCGCGCTACAACAGAAGCAGCGCAGCTTCCTCACGTTCGGCTTTGGCGCACAGTCCGGTGGATCGGCCGCATCACGGCGCGAGAGTCACGTGAACGTGAACGTGACGCCGACGTCGCACGATGCAACGAGTGATACGCCCGAAATACGGAAGTACAAGAAGCGTTTCAACTCCGAGATACTGTGCGCGGCCCTGTGGGGTGTCAATTTGCTGATCGGCACGGAGAACGGGCTGATGTTGCTCGATCGCTCCGGCCAGGGCAAGGTAGGCAAACGCAAAAAGACCAAAGATACAGGCCATGGACTACATTGCCATCATTCGCTTGCAGGTGTACCAGCTGATATCCCGTCGGCGGTTCCAGCAGATGGAGGTGCTCGAAGGCCAGAACATACTGGTGACCATCTCGGGCAAGAAGAACCGTGTCCGCGTCTACTACCTGTCCTGGCTCAAGTCAAAGATTCTGCGCACCGACGGGCTGACGGATGTAAGTCATCTGCAGAGATCGTTCCGTGCCGTGCTGCAGATGTTTAATGTTTCTCGTGTTCCTTTTGCTTCCTTTCAGCAACAAGTGGAACGCCGCAACGGCTGGATCAATGTCGGTGATCTGCAGGGTGCAGTGCATTTCAAGATCGTCAAGTACGAGCGGATCAAGTTCCTCGTGATCGCTCTGAAGGACTCGATCGAGATCTACGCCTGGGCCCCGAAGCCCTACCATAAGTTTATGGCTTTTAAGGTAAGCAGGAAAGCCGGGGGAAGATGTGGACAGAAGGATACGAATAATATTCTTTTTTTTCTCCTGTTTTTTTAGAGCTTCGGAGAGCTGATGCATCGCCCACTGTTGGTCGATCTGACCGTGGAGGAGCAGACGCGGCTAAAGGTCATCTACGGGTCGGCGGAAGGTTTCCATGCGGTCGATCTCGACTCGGCTACCGTTTACGATATCTATCTTCCTAAGCATGTAAGTGCAAACTTTATCCGACAGGTGTCCGACGTTCTAATAACGCTCCGACAAACTCTCCTTCAGACTCAGGGTCCAATTTCGCCACACTGTATCGTAACGCTGCCGAACTCGAACGGTATGCAGCTGCTGCTTTGCTACGACAACGAAGGTGTCTACGTCAACACGATGGGCCGGGTGTCGAAGAACATCGTGCTGCAGTGGGGCGAAATGCCAACCTCCGTCGCGTACATCGGCACCGGCCAGATCATGGGCTGGGGCAACAAAGCAATCGAGGTGAGTGTTTGTTGATGCCGTGGTGGTTGACGATACAATAAACGTGATGCTAACTCGCTTTGTTTGCCGATTCCGTTTTTTTTTTAGATTCGTTCGGTAGAAACCGGCCACCTGGACGGTGTGTTTATGCACAAAAAGGCGCAGCGTCTCAAGTTCCTGTGCGAGCGGAACGACAAGGTTTTCTTCAGCAGTGCCAAAGGCGGCTCATCCTGTCAGATCTACTTCATGACGTTGAACAAACCGGGCATGGCCAACTGGTAGAGCACATAAATCGCCTATGTGCGTGTGTGTGCAGCCTGGTGTGGTCATTTGGAAAATAGGATGAGTTTGAGCCCGAAAATCGATAAGGAGACTGTGTGTAACAGTGAGTTGTAGAAGAGAGACGTAGAAACAATTCTCAATGCTCTGCTGCGTTTGCAGCAGTATCGTTGCAAACATCACTCACCTACAGGATACACACAAGGGTAGTAGAGTTGCGACGGAACAATTCAAAACAGCAGCAGCAACAAAAGCAACAAAATAATAATGAAAGTACAGTGCGCAGGAAAACTTTTTACTCTAGAAATAGTAGCAAAACATGTAAACTAATTATTAGCCGACGAAGCAGCAGCAGAAGCCGAACAGAACAAAACCCAACAAAGTGGGAAAAACAGCAGCAACAAAGTACATAATTGCCGAAACAATTATGATACAGCAACAGAAACACACACAAATACACAGAAATGAAACTAGAAACGAATTATAGCCGAGCAGAATCGAACAACAAGCAGAAAGTGAGAGCAAACGCTCTGACCGAAGTGTAGACAACGCGGAATAGATAACCAAGTTAGGTAACATTATTATCCGGGGCTAGTAGTGGCGCCAGTGCGGCGTACCGTTGGGTGGCAAAAAAAACACGGTGCGATTAGTTACACCTCCCTCTCTACCGCCCCTTGTTGCATCGCATTTTGTGCAATAGGGTTGAAGTTAGCGAACGCGTCATTACAGTGTGCATCGGATGACGTTGGTGACACCGTACCATACACAGCAGCAATTCTGTCTTATGAGCGCATTTTCCCAGGCGGGACTGTGCGATCGCTCCCAATTGCCCCGCTCCGCAGTTGCGTTAGAATTGTTGTTGCCCCCGTTTGGTGCTAGTGTATATGTGTGTTATGGCATACCCCTCACGTAACACCGCGCACGTTGCATGTTGCATTCTAAATGATGCGGCAGATGCGATCCCGTCGTGTATCGGTTTTTGGGCATTTTCCCTCATCTCTGGTATTATTCAAGGTTAGCATTTTTCTAGGTACACGGTACAACCGAAAGCCGTGAGAGGTATATATCGGAATAGGCAGATACACGAAAGGAGGAGGGGCAATCAATTATTATGCGACACTGGGTTGGCGTAGTCGAAATCGAAGGCGTAAAAAGGAAGAAAAAAACGACTAATTTGGGAACGTAGTGTAGCAAAGAATAGCTAAGAAACGAGTGTTCTTTCCCTTTTCTTCGTAAGTTTCCATGCAGTCAGTTACACTATCCTTTTTGCACGATCACCGACAGCGTGAATCACAGAATGTGTAGGGTGGGGCAAACAAAAGAGGGTCAGGGAAACGAGATATATACCGTGTTTGGTTCAGGGCCGAGCATATCTTCCAACTTATGCCGTGTTTACGTTTTTACCCGTATTTGGTAGTACCGGTAGTAGTGAGTTATAATCGAATTTTAATCTGGAGAAAAGAAAAATTCGTACCTAAGCATGGTGTGAGGAGGGGAGCGGGAGACTGTTTTTGAAATGTTTTACTCACTCCTACTTCTATCTATAATCGTAAAACAATCATTCACGCCATAGCATTTTCCCTCGTAACAATTAATTTCATGTGCATCGCTCTGTAGAATTGATTGATTGGATGGTACCGATTAGTTGTGTCGCACATGTGTGGTGAAGAGGGTCGAAGCATAGAACGAACCAAGTCGCAGGTAATATTTGAGCGATGATAGTACTACACAGATGTACGGTGCGCGTGAGGAGTCTTTTCCGCTGCTCCTTAACCTTTTTTTCATGCAACCAGTTCGCACTAAAGTCGAGTTTTGTTTTCCTCTCGTTGCTTTAAGCATTATTTCACGCACCGAGCCGTGGTACGGCGCGTGCACGTGCTACTGCAGTGTGTGCGACACAGGGAATTTGTTAGTTAAGCAATAGCGTGATAGTATGGTGGGTATAACTGCGCAACGAACAGTGGCGATTTTGGGACTATCCAAAACGAAGCATCCTTCCGTTCTGTTCGAGGAAAAAAAAGAAGTCATGTTGGTGAATTAGCGCAGTATAAATAGATGCCACAGCCAAGCCGAGTTGAGGGGGTTTGAAACAATCGCGGTGGAAACGATAGTAGTACACCGTGGTGTATGTACTCCTCTCCTGCCCGCTTAGGAGCAAGAGCGTAATCAGAGGTGCAGAGAGTTTATTTTTGTTTTCAGTTTTATAGTTTTTCTCCATCTTTATTTGTTTTCCTTTATTTTTTCGTTTGTTTTCATATACATATGCTTATTATATACATATATATATACATAAAGGTAACCAGACGATAGTATTTTATTTTTTTCTCTCTTATATAGCTCGAAGTATAATTGCTGAAAGAAAAGAACAAAACAAAACTACAAGTTAAGTAAATTGAAGAAAAAAACAGCTCGAAACAGTGTGAACAATTAAGGAAGTAAGAAGTGTGGCAATGTTCGATTGGAGCTATATGCAGCAATATAAGCTAGAGTTATGCATTGTGTCAGCAAATCGGCTCACCAAGAAAGGTGACAACATGGTAGAACAAACAAAAAAGAACGAAAGAAAGAAAGAAGTAAAACAACACAAAGTGTGTAAGGAAGTATAATCGATGCAGGGTTAGAGAACGCACATTGTGCGACGGCAAGCTCGCGAAACGTAACGAAACGATAACCTTTAGAAGTTGTAAGAAACAGAGTGGCGGATAGGAAGGAGAGAAGAAAATCAACAAGACGACATAAGAAGCAGAAAAGAGAAAGCATTCATCGCGCGCGCTCACCTCCTAGTTTTATCGGTTTTTTTTATCATTGTAAACCCGACCGCGGGATATATTTGAATGTGCATGCATGCATGGCGGTGTGGATGAAGAGGTATAGAGGCAGCCCGCTTTCCAATCCATAAGCGCAGAAAAGTGGTAGGAATAAATGGAAGGGGGGAGGAGACCTATGCTTGTGGACAACACGACACACGTCAGTGTGCAGGTGCATCATTCACGTAATCATACACGCCTACATTAGAACACATATTGAAACACGAAGAAGAAGCAAACGATGATGAGGTGAAAAGGATACAGTCATACACATCCATATACACTGAACGACACATAAACACACACACACACAGCTACACATAAACATACAATCAAAACTCATCAGCAAAATCATTCTATCTCTCTATCTCTCTGTTTTTTGCATTAGGAAACCCGTAGCAAGTAAGATGATTTGGAATGAACAGAAGAACAAAGCATATGAGTGTCGACGGGGGAAGAGGGTCGACGAAAGAATTTGCGCAAAAGCATTAATAGAACAAGTGCTGTTCGACCGCGCAGGACAGTTTAGCCAGGAACGAACGAACACGTGCAGGTGTATCAGCTGCTGGTATCAGCAGTGGCGCCAACCACACCGATCACAATACAATTGATGGTGGCGTGCGTAAACACAGCGTAAACCAGCAAAGCGATACCAAGGCGAATGAGGTATATATGTGTATAGAACAGCAAGAATAGTGCGCGGTGGGAAATAAAATTATCGGCAAGAACATGTAAGTCCTGAGAAAACGTATGCGTACGTGTACAGGATTTGTGCCTTGTGCCTGTCAGCCATGATGACGCGAAAAGAAAGCAGCGGAATCGTTCAACGTTGCGATGTTTGCGACCCACAATCAAACGGAATCAACGCTTCTACGGTAAGTTCACTTTACTTTATTTCATTATGATTTTTTCTTGTATTGTGAACATTGGGTTCGTGGGATAAGTGTTCGAAAATCCTCAGTTTATCCTAAATTCTTACAAAATCAATGAAAGACTTCCTGATCCGAGAAATTGTTTCAGAAGTAATGCTCTACTGTACATTTTTAAGTAGATTAAAATTGATTAGTTTTTTTTATTCATTCATGCGACATTATATATGTCAATTAGTGATGTGCTGTATGGAGCGCACCCACGACTCCGATCCGACTCCGACTATTGTTAGTCCGATTCCGACTCCGGCTAAATGAAACCACTAAATCCGCCCGGAGACGGAGTCGTTTGGAGTCGTCCGGAGTCGACCGGAGTCGTCCGGAGCCGACCGGAGTCGTCCGGAGTCGTCCGGAGTCGACGACTCCGAACGGCTCCGAACGAATCCGGACGACTCCGGACGACTCCGAATGACTCCGGACGACTCCGACTCCGGGCGACTCCGGACGACTCCGAACGGCTCCGAAGGACTCCGAACGACTCCGGATGACTCCGACTCCGGGCGACTCCGGGCGACTCCGGGCGACTCCGGGGGACTCCGTACGGCTCCGGACGATTCCGAATGATTCCGGATATTGAAGCGCGGACCTACCTTGCGGAGTCGATTCCGAATTTATCGGAGTCGAATCGGAGTCTCCTAAACCTCTGATCATATACTGCGCAAAGTTGGTCCTTTAGCGGCATGTGGCATGGACGTGCCGGCTCCTACAAAGTCTAAATGATTCCTGTGTTTTCGATGTAAGGATCTTCTTTTAATTAGCCTCGCTGTACAAAAAGTGCTCAAACGCGAGACAGAATATAAGAACATCAGATTATTCAATCCTACGCTGAATTCAGGATCTGTTTGCGTCATCTTGTATGATCGCTGAATGTCAAAAACTATGCGGAACACTCCCACGTTTTATCTATCTCCCTGTAAGCCGCATCCCCGCAAGCGTTAAACAACAAAACCGTTTCTCCCAGCGTGTGTCGTCAGAGCGTGAAAGTAGAAGGAGAGAAGAATTTCGACCCTTTCGCGCTAACCGATGCAGATTAATGTGGGCAAAACAAAAAACAACCACAGCACGAAGGAATCAAAAGGTTGCCAAAAATATAGCCTAAAGCTTTCCCTTTCTCCAAACCGGTCAGTGACCGTCGTAAAAGCCGCTCAGCAAAACCAGTTTAAGCGTACTGCCGGTGGAATCAACTGCGTCTTTAATATGCTCACCAATCCGCGAAGGAATGGGTTTTGCAAAGTTTATAATACTTGCCATACTTTATCCTGAGTGTGATTTAAAAGTGCTCCAGCGCTGACTCAAGAGTTTCCGTTTGACCCAATTTTGAGTACCGAATCATAAGTACTTTCTCTTGAACTTAAGCTGATCGTTATCTGATCGTTCCAACTGGGGTAATCCATCATACGGCTTTTTTTTTGAGACTAAAGCAACATCACCTCACACGTTGGGAAGAAGCGTTTATCGTCCAAAATGCCTTACTTCCTTCCGCGTATGGCTGTCATCAAGCATGTCACCGAAGCGGCGCCTCATTACCCTTTTAAACGTATTCCACACGAGAGATGATCGCCTGATAAGACAGGTCTCGCATTGGCACCAAAATCCCAACGCGCTGAGATGGGTGGGGATAACCTAATGCCCCGAGATCCAGAGCCACGCACTATCCGTTCCGAACGCGCGCACCACAGTCTGCGGCGAACGATCCAACCGACCGGTCGGTGTAGAATTACAGCGTGCGCGAGAAGACCTTTAGGGAAGGTCACCGCCTCAGCGTGACACAAAACAACACCGGCTCTGCTTGTGCGCGTGTGCCTCGCTGAACTTGAAGGCGCACCCGCCGCGTAGACGGCACACTTCTCACCGTGTGTGCGTTTTTCAAGTGCAACCCCACTTCAACCGTTCGTCTCGCTGTTGCCCGTTGTTGTTATTCAACTGTGGAGTGTCTGTGCCCGCGTGTGCCGGAAGTGCTACACTCATCAATACGCGACCGGTCAGGATGAGTGCGTTACGAAGGGTTCTGAAATTTTTGCTCGGTGCCGTAATACCCAGCGCCTGGTGTACTTACGGCGATGGTGGTGATTCCCGCACCGTCTGTCCCACTTCTTCCCTGCTGGAACGACCGTACAGATAACATCCCGCAACAAAAAGTGGTTCTCCATAGAATGTGAAGTGTACCCCCCCGATACGCATGGCACGTTACAAGTCATGCTGTCGATTGAATCGTCTCGATGTGTTATTTGCCTTAGTACTTTGTACTCTCCCGCACTTTATCGCCGGAATCGTCCAATCATCGATGACGCGTGCCTCTACCCACCTATAAGCACATGTTACCGTCGTTAGAACCAACACGAACCGCGTGCTGCGCTGCGAAACATCCTTGAGCGGGCGACTGAAGCGATCCTTGGGGTGTAATTATTGCCATTACCAAGCGATGTCGTGTGCGAATTAGACGAACGTCGATCGCAGTTTATTGTGAGGCTCCAGAACTTGTTAGAACACCTTCATGGGCGAATCGATGACAGTGGAGCGGATAGAGGTTGGATATGATATGATAAAATCAATGTCAACGAGTTTGTGTGATACACCCGTTGGAGGGAGAAGTCTCTGTTTAGCTACGCTTGGTTGGTTTATAGTTTGTAAGGAAGATTACGTATTTAAGGTCTAATAAACGATCGTGCACGATCTAGAAGTAGCTTAAATGGTTCGGTTTTTGTGGTTTTACTGAGAAACATGTTTATGGGTGATTACTTTAACTTAAGTTCAGTTTTATATTCGCAGGACAGTAAGTGATCTTCAGTTTCTGTGTCATTAATGGAGTCATTAAATAATCATTCTAAGCTACAAAGTTAGTCAAAGTCGTTTTATGTACTTATAATCTTTTGTTATCCTCACTTTGGCTATTTTGTTGATGTTCCCGTAAACTTTTATTACACTGCAATGGTTATGAGATAATTTTACAGACCAGGCGGACCATTATTAATATCACTGACTACGACGGTAGAAAGTTGCACACCTAATAGGATTGATGTGCTTGCCTGAATATTTCTTGCATATTATTATTGAATTTAGCTGTACCATTTAAAATGCGTGACATAAGCATCGCTTTCCCTGTGTAAAAAATTTCACCATACAGCATTGTGCAGGTTTATGGGAAATTCCGAAACGATGGTTATGAAATATATATTTAAATCCTACTGGTCCAACTATCTTTTACTCAAGTTCCTGTCTAATTGCTTCGAGCACATTATGCCTTCATTTGTTTTGCGATAGATTCCTACATGTACTATCACTGTAGGAGTTATTGTAGAATACAAATTAGTTAACAAAAACTAGTTGTTAAACAATTTCTCTACTACCGAAACTTAACCGCCATTTATCAGGTCGTTCTGACTACCCAGTCCATGCTTCCATAAGGTTACACAAATTACTTCAAAGCAACGGAAGCTCAGCTGCACTTTCAAACTATTTTTTAGAGAAATTATTTAGTCCTCAGACTCAACCGAACGCAAATGTAAACCCTTTTCAGTTACGTTTCGTTTGACCATTTGCTTCCGTCTTCATGGGCATGGCAAATTCCTGGCAATGGTCGGAGGAGCTCTGCAAGCTGCTCATTGAACAGAATTCGCCAGAAGTGGTTCCTGACTCAAAATTGTATTATACTTATCTACCAAACCTTCTTATCTTTAATTATCACAAATTAATTGTGACCCAGCATGTTGTACATGCATTAGTTCTTAACACAATGGTTGTGTACTGTGGGTTTAACCCAATTTTACTATTTCTTTTATTACTTTATAAAGTCCCTCCTTGTATTCATGTCAAGGGATTAAATGAAGCATCTTGTTGGAATATTCTTTTTTGTGCAAGATTCATTATTCGTTGCTACTTTTAATTTGTTATTTGCAACCGTCAGCTCCTGTTTATGGTTGATTGGAATACCCACTTGAGTTGTTATCGCAATGAGATATGAGTTAAAGTGTTACCGTTGTTGTAATGATACGACTAATCTGATTAGCACAACGATGAGATTAGCCCTAAGGTTGGAAGTTTGTGCAAAAAAGGAATCACAATGAGTCCTACAGCTAGACTACCCCACATTAAGCTACGTTTCTTTCTAATCTCTCCAAACCAAGGTAAACACATAGTGAATGCACTTATTCCATTCTATATTGAACAACCAACACAGTCTTCAATAAACACAACTTTTACACGTTCGGGTTGAAGCGCGGCCAGTTTCGGATCTCGTTGAAGAAGGCATTTCCGGGGCAGGCAGTGGCAACGGCCTGACGATGTCCGATCAGCCAGTAGTTCGAGGCAATGTGGCCGAGCGACACACCACAGCTGATCAGCTGCTGGGCAGCGTTGCGGGCGGCCGCATTCGGGATGCCGTTGGTGAACGTGCCAATCACGCCCATGCCGACCGAGCGATCGTTGTAGCCGGGAGCGTGAGCGCCCTGGCGGCCCCAGCCGCGTCCCTCGTACGCCGCACCGTTCTCACCGACCAGGAAGTTGTAGCCAATGTCAGCCCAGCCGTTGCCGTCCATGTGGAAGGACTGGATGTTGCGCATCTGCTGGGCGCAGGCCGCATCGGTCGTGCAGGCCGCACCGGCCGTATGGTGCATCACGACCCACGGGGCCGGACGGATCGGCAGCTGGGCGGTGTTGGCGGCACGGGCTCCCCACTGGGCGCGGGTCACGATGCGCGGGCACTGGGCCGAAACGCCCGCCAGGCAGATGCTGGCCAGCACCAGAACGGTCGCGAACTTGTTCATCGTTGTACACTTCTAGCAGTTGTGCGGGTTGCAGTGGAAATGTTGTCCTGCGGGCCCCTAATCCGCACGTTTTATAGACATTCAATTATTCGTTATCGGGGAGTCACCAGCTAGGCAAACAGGGTTTGCTGGGAATGTCCCGTAAAATAAGAGCGTGCCGTGTGAAAATCGACCCATACTACGTCACGCTGCATATTTTGGGCAACGATAAACACACGCTTGGATCAGATTAAGCCGTTAACCAGTACAATACGGCACGATTGGACTCCCGCAAGGACTACCGGCAGCGGTAGTAGAGTCGTGTGCTCGATAAGATAAGTGTACCAACTCCAGTTGAGTGACGTCACGAGCTGTGTTTTTACCGGCCAGTTTGCATTACTTTTGTTTGCTGATATTGTTTTACGGCGCGTAAAATCTAGAATATGCCATCGACCCACCTAGCTATCGGTTACATATTTAAACCATTTGCTCCGATTAGATGGGCGCTACTTCGTATTGTTGTTTGTTTACATTACATCTGCCTATCAAAAGTGGATTATCGTTCTACCTCTTGTGTACAGCATTAATTGGATCAACTTGCGTGCTTGCTGACATCGTGCTCTGCCCCCTTAAGTTCGGCAATAGATTCTAAGCAAGACAACTTATAGAAGAAGATAGAAGATAGAATAGAGAGCAAAAGTTTTATACTTTGATTACAAATACAGACCTGCGTATTTGTGTCGTACGAATAGATGAACACACGTTTGAAGATGTCCAAAATTCCACCCAATTCCGGTCAAGGATGAAGGCAGCTATAACTACAAATAGGTAATTCTGTAGCTGGGGTTATATTTTTCCGTTATAGGTACAGTACTCACAACTTCTGCACCTCTTCTGCAGTTCATCGAGCTTCTGAGACATAGACACTGTCCAAATCTCATTTAGGCCGTCTACAAAGACAGATGTGCTTAGTGGTAGGCCATCAAGAGTGGTCGGCGTAGTGGTTGAGGTGACAAGACAGCGTAGAGGCATCCATCATTAAGGTCCGGATAATTGATTGGCAGACAAAGGCGCAATCCTCGGGACATACAATTTTGACAGAAATACAAATTTAAATACAACTTCTGTCACTTGAAATGGAATTTTGCTCAATGACAGGTCAGCTTAACCGGAATTCCAAGCGAGCCTGTAATGTCTCCTAAAGTTGGCACCCTAGCTATGCGATCATATGGAGCTTTAAAACTCAATGGTGGACCGAATGGAGCTGCTGAACTAGTAGATATTGTGTTTTGGGAAGCTTATTTGTTAACTTCCTACAATCTCTTCAACGTAAGCGACAAGCATATCCTCGAGGGTAAGATAGAACGTGGCATGTAGTTGTTGCAGTTCGATCATCTTCCTTCTTGCATATAGTTTAGATGAGGTCCACAACCCACAACCCGCCCCCCTCACCTACCCTGTTGTGTGCGACAAAAAAGGTTGCCTTCCCCTGGAAGCCGAAGAGATGGTGATCGGTCTCCTGTATTATGGAAGAGACCGATACACGCACAAGCGCTCTCTCTTACGGACCGCGATAAGAGTCAGAGGTGCGTGCTACACCTATTGTGAATTGTTAATACATATTTGATATGTGGTGTTAAATAAAATTGTACAAGTTTTAAACGTTACAACAGCACCATTTCTCAAAGCGCTTGGAAGTCAAGCATATACATCAGGCGTTGAGTGGCTGATATTGTATCCCTCAAAGGAATAGGTTTCTCCTCTTTCCACATCTCGATTTAACACTTAATGTCACTACAACCTACCTTCAGCGTTACGATTTTACGTGTCCAATAGCATCAAACCAATTGCTTGTTCCCAACTCTATTGAGCTAAAGTCTTGAAAAAATAAATCCCCTTCTAGCGTAAACAAACACCAACCGTAATCCTAATATATTCAAACGTTTCAGTAATGTTTTTTTTTTCAACATTCATACGAGTACACTAGGCATGGGCAAAACGATTCTTTTCACCGAACGCGAACGAACTAGTTCGCTCACCAAAAAGAACCGAACGCGAACGACGATTCTTTCGTTCTTTGTTTCATGACGTTTTTATTCATAAAGAACGCTCGTTATCTTTTTCATTTATCCACCATAGACGCATACTGTAGCCAAAGAAGTACTCATTCTGTGGTTGAAACCAATCATTTAAAAAACATTAAACACTCGGCTGTCTGGTCAACACAATCCATCGCAAAACCGACCAAAAACTAGCATGTAAAAAACTAATACGAGCAAAAATGTCTCCTGCATATATTGTACCCCATGCCTTATACACACTTAAGGATTCTATTTAAAAAAAAAACTACTTAAATATGGATCAACATGATGAGCGCAATCAATTCAGTCCAGTTCATTCGCGAACAATGAGTAATCCGTTTGAACGGGCTCGATCTATTGAATTGTATAGGTATAATTTCCATACCAACAGAACACAGATCGAACACCAGTTCGAACGCGTTCGATGAATTCAGTTGTGTAGCTACGATTTACACACCAACAGAACACAGATCGAACACCAGTTCGAACGCGTTCGATGAATTCAGTCGTATAGATACGATTTCCACACCAACAGCACACGTATCGAACACTGCTGGACAAATTCGACGGCGTTCGAGGAATTGAGTTGTATGGGTACGATTTCAACACCAACAGGGTACATTTTGATCTCTGACGACCCGTTCGCACGGTGCGAGAAAGAGCGAGAAAGCAATATGATTTTGCACGTTTCATTACCACATTTATGTGTGCCGTCGAACACTGACGGAACGTTCGAACGCGTTCGGTGTAGTCAGTTTCTTCCAAAAGTCCTGGTCGTTCTTTTTGTTAAGAATCTCGTTCGTTCGTTCACTTTACCGAACTGTTCGAACGGTGCGATTCTCGTTCATTTTACACATGCCTAGAGTACACTGTACACTGTACTGGTGCAGGTTGTGTTGTTCCCCTGGCGAGACCTCTTGGCCTAGCAAAAACAAATTTGTCTCCGTTTACAAAATACATGTAGCTGTACACAGTCTTGTAACTGCAAACTGTTGTTTCGTCTAGAAACGGATTTTATGTTTGATATGACGCTACAACTAGTACATGGACCCAACTGTTCATAGTGTCGTCTTCCACTTCAAACATCTCTTCCGTTATCTTATCGTACACTTAACAGAAATTAAGTGTTCTATAAATTAATTAAATCAATACCATTAATCATGTAGGCACTCACCATCGGGGATTTTCTGTACAATATGTAATAATATCATTAGAATTCTAGAGCATATGATACAATCGAAGTAAGTAAGACCCTACCGTAGCTTCGATGAGGTACACGGCATTCACGCACTTTTTGGGGAAATCCACCTTGTGCTCTTAATTGCCATTGTGGCGTTAATTCCTGAGCCTATTTCTGGTGTTAACAATACGACTAGACCTCCCGAGAAGAAGACTTCCACTGCGTCAGAGCGCTATTCGCGTAAAGAATCTCGCCCACACACCGACAGTAAGAAGGACGGCTAGATATCGATAAAGTCCCGTATTAGATTACGCGCTCGCGATGCGTGATTAGTGCCGGCACGGGACTCAAACAGAGCTTCCGTACAATTACGATAAGTAATCGACAATTCTGGTTGGCTGATAGTAGATAGGAAGGATAGGCGGCAGTGAACCGCGTGGCTGCCGCGTGTATATAAACCCTCAGTACCACGTTCACTTTCATCAAGTTTCGCCCTGGTAGTAGCCACCGTAACCGACAAGAGATCATCAAGAAGATGAACAAGTTCGCGACCGTTCTGGTGCTGGCCAGCATCTGTCTGGCGGGCGTTTCGGCCCAGTGCCCGCGCATCGTGACCCGCGCCCAGTGGGGAGCCCGTGCCGCCAGCACCTCGCAGCTGCCGATCCGTCCGGCCCCGTGGGTCGTGATGCACCATACGGCCGGTGCGTCCTGCACGACCGATGCGGCCTGCGCCCAGCAGATGCGCAACATCCAGTCCTTCCACATGGACGGCAACGGCTGGGCTGACATTGGCTACAACTTCCTGGTCGGTGAGAACGGTGCGGCCTACGAGGGACGCGGCTGGGGCCGCCAGGGCGCTCACGCTCCCGGCTACAACGATCGCTCGGTCGGCATGGGCGTGATCGGCACGTTCACCAACGCCATCCCGAATGCGGCCGCCCGTACCGCAGCCCGTAACCTGATCACCTGCGGTGTGTCGCTCGGCCACATTGCCTCGAACTACTGGCTGATTGGACATCGTCAGGCCGTCGCCACCGCCTGCCCGGGCAATGCGTTCTTCAACGAGATCCGCACCTGGCCGCGCTTCAACCCGAACGTGTAAGAAAGGGGCTCTCTATCTCTCTGCAAGTGAAAGACGCTAACATCCACTGCTCAAAATAGAATATAAGCTTACTAAACTCCTTGTCGTATAAACGAAAACGTTGAATTTGTTTTTAAGTATTTGGAGTTCAAGATGACACCTGGAAAAGCAAAGGGACAGGAAGGGAATTCCATCGTGAAGGTTTACGGGGTGCGGTCGATTTATTACGACCATTGTGACAGGTGATGATGTTGTTCAATTCAGCAACAGAATGCCATAAATCGATCCCATTACGGTAGTGCAATGATGATTGATAAGATTACTATCATTATGTGCGCAGTGTGGGACAAGTGACGTTTGAGTTAGCCGATGGTGGTAATCCACGTGAGTTTTCTCATCGATCAACGGAACGTAGTTGGTGTGGAAGTGATGGCACTTTTGGAGCAAGACATCTACTACCAAACTTCAACAGACAATGATCTTGATTAGTTTTGATAATATGATTTAACTTGGATAAAAGACCTTTAACTGCAATCTGCATAACACACTAAGAACTAAGCCACTGGGCTGGTACAGTGGATTTTCTTGGTTGTCTTTTAGTCCTATGACCACCTCATGATACTACCTGGAGTGTCAAATGTATCCTTACTAATGTCTAAACAAATACAAACAAATATTGACTCCGAGGCTCCAGACCAGAAATTAAAAGCTTAACTAGACAACTTAACTAGCAAATGTTGAGGTATTGTTTGGTAGGTTGTTTCATCTAAGATATTGGAAAGTCATGATAACTAATTCCAAAGACAGCAAATAGTAATAGGTTAGATCCGGTTCGAGCCTCTTGTTGGTAGCATATGTTTCTTTACGATGCTTCCTTAGAATATTGTTGTAATTGTTACCAAACCAACAATTCTTTACAAACACACGACACCAGAGATGACACGTGTAGCATTAAATATTGTACTAGTGGCTTGGAAGGCTGGGGATCATTATCGTTTGGACGTCGATAGGCGTTAGAGCTACAAGAACAACCTACAGCTCCACTACACATACCGTGTTTTAGATCTGTTGTCAGCAAACGTTTGATATTTCTTTGAAGAAATTCACGACTCATTCGTTTGAATGTTTGATATCAAAAGACTTCAACCCCCTTGCCATGCTCATTTGGGTAGTGTAAGCGCGAAACCTGAACCTGAAAAAAACTTAAGTGAAAAACTGCAAACAAACCAAATCGATGAATATAGTAAGTAAACACTTGCAAAAAGACAAAAAGAAAAGAAAAATAATAAATAAGTTGTGAAAAGGAACGTTTAGAGCGCTCATGTACTCGTCCTTTCGTTAGAAGTTCATCAACTGCATAAGTCCACTGCGAAGAATTACCGATTAAGTAAGTCTCGACGTAAATTGAACCTTGGACGGATTCAGTCTTCAACGGCGATAAATGAAACCCCTTAAGTCATCGTGCGCTACACGCAGCAGTAGCAACAGCAGACAGAAAAGATAAGCCATACGCTCAAGCACAACTATCAAAACTAGGAAAACGAATACACGAGTCTGATGATTCGCATTTTGACCACTCATCTATCGAATTACTATTTATGGCTTGTTGTCTGTGTGTGTGTGCCGATACACATAGATTACCCATTGCTGTAGGCCTTATCTAATCGGATAATGAAATTTACATTTCAAAATAGTCATTCAAAGAATAAAAATAGCCTCATAGCCGCTATAGATTTGTGTAAGACAAATTAGTCTTTGTTGGATTTATTTTTTCTTTATTTAACTTCAAAAATAGCGTGAAGCGTAACAAAGCGTTGCACATAAGGTATGATCGTTTAAAAAGGGAATATTGAAAATGGTAGCGACATTTTTCTTGCCTAAAGTCTTTCCGTTATGTCTTATGTTTTCTTTTGTTGTTTGTACATATATTTAAACATTTTTATTGTATCGGTATTGCAAGCTTATTGTCATTAAATTTCGAGCTTATACCACCAAAATGTATTATTGTCATAAAACGTTGCTCCGCGTCTTGCAGAAATCACTTTGAGCATGGAATTATTGTCCTTTCTTCTCCTTCTCTCTCTCTCTCTCCAACATTAAGCGAGTTGAGAGAGCTTCTCTGCCCCTAACAACGCGCCTCGTGTTTAGTTGCGCTTTTTGGCCGGAGTAGGCGGCGGTTTGGCCGCACCCGACGGGAAGATAATGAACAGCGAAAGCTGTACCGCGCTCAGTGCGAGGGCCATCAGATTTTGTACCTTGAGCGTTAGAAAACGATCATTAGGAAGCGTGCATACACACCCAAGCGTGCAAGGGCGGAACAGCAGGATACGTACCACCAGGAAGTTGCTGCGCAGTATGATACCGTACAGTAGCCAGGCGAAGGACACGACCGCGCCGAGAAAGATGATGGGAAATGGAAGCCCTTCGGTGCTTTTCTTCTTCAGAATGTCACCCTGAAAAAAAAGGAATCACAGGTGAGTGTGCTTTTACTTTACCCTTACAGGATTTGCCAGGAGTTCTCATAGTTGTGGGACACTTTATTGACTCTTTTTTATGGGAAAATAACTTAATATCATGGGAATTGGACTGTACAGCACTCTTGTTGGACAAATCCAATAGGAATTTCCAAAAAGCCTGTCCAAAAAGGGTGCCATATAATCAATTTCCAGAAGAGTCTAGGAAGTTTCTTACAATATGAGAACCCCCGCAAAACCCTGTAAAGATGGCTCCTCCCCCCCCCCCCCCTCTCTCCCCGCTTACCAGTCCGAGCAGCGGCATGCCGACCAAGGTCCACAGCAACCCGGTCAGGATGAGACCGAACCGGAACTCGACCAGCTGCGGGTCCTCGTACTGCACGTACGAAAGCACACCGGCGGTAAGCGCACCGGCCAGCCCGATCTGGCCCCAGACGGCCGTTTTTGCCGGCCCCTCGGTGTACAGGTAGAAGCCGCACACGTACAGCAGGTTCAGCGCCAGCCCGATAAAGTTCACCCGTATCATACCGTCGTCCCGCAGCATTTGGCCGAACTGGATGTTGAGCAGGCAGAACACGGTGCCGCCCAGGAAGGGCAGGGCGGAGAAGCCGCGCGTGTTGCCCTGGCGACGGATTGCGTTCAGCGCCAACACTCCGCTAAAGAACTGCACCACCGTTACGATGGCTGCCGTCAGCCCGACCGTATCCTTGTACGGCTGCAGTGCAACCGCGATCGATTCCATTGTCCAGTGTCCGGGGAAAGCGTGCGTATTTTGCGTTACCCTGCTAACAACAAACTAACCGCACGCGATCGCAGTTGTGCTTACGTAACGAACCTCCGTTACTCGAGAGAAGTTTCGATTAGCGATTGGGTGATGCTGCCGTTTAACGACCTCCTTTCTTTTCGGCGCATCAAATCTAACGCCTTTTTGGCTGGCTGACTGATAAGCGGACAAGATTATCTCTTGCTTCCACTGCACGGTACTTTTGGAGGTGTTTGTTGTTTTTTTCACTCTGCACAGCTGGTGGATGATGCGTTTGTTCGGTGAAATAATGACCTCGAACAGTGTGTCTTGTTGCAGGCCGGGAAAGGGGCAACGTTGTCTCGGGTGAACGGTGCGGGACGACGGGTATGCTGGGTCGGCTAGAACCACTTCGCAGTTAGGCCAGATTCTGTTGGACCGGATTTCGGGTGGGGTTGGGTGCAGTGTTTTCACCGCCGCGGCCTACGCCGATTGTTTATGTTTTGCTGCGGACAATTTTGACATTTTGAGCCGCAAGGCAGCGCAAGACCGGTTGAAAAGGCTTTTTGCGTTCAAAAATTCCGTTGTGCTTCGGAGCAAGGTGGATTAAAAATATCAGGTGGTGGATAAGGGCCTTTGGGGGGTCTTTACGACATTTTAAAACCGTTAACTAATGGTTTCCGCACATAAAGAATAGCAAATAGAAAATATTTCTTTGTTACTACGTGTTATCTTAATTCTCTTTTCTCTTTTCAAATCTTAATCTCTTTTCAAAACCAACCATAAAAAACAGTACTTTTTTGGCGCGTAATACTTTAAAAATTTATTTTCAGTAAGAAACTTATTCCGCCTTCGTTTTAATTCCTAACAATTATTGTCGATGCTGTTAACTGATACGCAATAATGCAATGTAGTGAGCGATAATTATTAAGTTATTCGCTGTTTTGACGATTTTAGTATAGGACTGCCCTGTATAGTAAGAGCAATTGTATTGAATGAAGAAAAACTGCAATAGCACGAGGAATTGATTTTCATCCCGGCGTTTGTATGGCCGTTGCCCACTGTGCAGTGGTACGTGGAAAACTTTCACAACAATCCGAAGCAAAGGAAAGCACTCGTCCCGTTTGTTCTGTGAGATCGACGGTGAGGGTGCGGATAATATCATTCCGGTTGTTGGGATTTTTTTTAGGATCGAAAAAATGGTATGGTTGGTGTCCGGCTTTTTTAGGTTGCTGGTTCCCGGTTGATGGGATTCAGCTGGTTTTCCTGGATCGTCTGTGAATGCCCTGTTCCACGGACCGGTCGTCGATGCACTCGAGGTGCACCGCATTGACGAGCGGCAGTAGCAGGATGCAATCGGCGCGGCCGAGCTGGCAGCGAAACCGTTTCTCGGTGAGCCATTCACGCCGAATGAGTGCGATCAAGAGCCGGCTGCATACGTTCGATATATTCGCTACGCGCACGATCAAACTGTGTAACGATCAGTGCTGCAAAATGTCACTATCAATGTCATAAAAAAATATGACTGAAACAAAATCCATATCAGCATCACGTACTCAATTGTGATAATCAAAGGTGATACTCAGAACGATTGCTGTGACTAATACATGCTCATGACATGTTTGCAACCATCGCTTGGTCAGTCACTATATCACGACTTTTTTTTGCTGAGATCAATTTTGCAAAATGTCACTGACATAGTCATGACAAATTCTGGCTGAAACAAAACCATCTCAGCGTCACGAGCTCTACTGCGAAGATCACAGGCGAGGGTCAAACAGTTGGTGCGACCATCGCATGCTTGGTGACATTGTGTGCAACCAACTCGTGTTCAATCACTTGGTCGCGACATTTTCAGTCGGTGATCATCGCGATGGTCACGGGAGATATGCGGTGCGTGCGAGTGGTTTCAAGAAACAAAATGAGCATGTTTACTCGCTCTGTTTGACCTGACAGATAATCAAAGCAGATAGAGGGAGAAAGCATGCTCATTTTGTTGCTAGAGCCTACGCGCCAAGTATATTCCAAGAATGTCGCGATTATCTCCGCTCAACAATGTCGTGACCAAGTGAGTGATCAAAAGTTGGGTGCTAAACTAAATAGGGGGTAGGGGGTAGGGGGGGTGGTTGGAGGGGGGGGGAGGGGAAGAAGGGAAGGAGGGAAGGAGGGAAGGAGGGAAAGAGGGAAAGAGGGAAAGAGGGAAGGAGGGAAGGAGGGAAGGAGGGAAAAAGGGAAGGAGGGAAGGAGGGAAGGAGGGAAGGAGGGAAGGAGGGAAAGAGGGAAAGAGGGAAAGAGGGAAGGAGGGAAAGAGGGAAAGAGGGAAGGAGGGAAAGAGGGAAAGAGGGAAGGAGGGAAGGAGGGAAAGAGGGAAATAGGGAAGGAGGGAAGGAGGGAAAGAGGGAAATAGGGAAGGAGGGAAAGAGGGAAAGAGGGAAGGAGGGAAAGAGGGAAAGAGGGAAGGAGGGAAAGAGGGAAGGAGGGAAGGAGGGAAGGAGGGAAGGAGGGAAGGAGGGAAGGAGGGAAAGAGGGAAAGAGGGAAAGAGGGAAAGAGGGAAGGAGGGAAAGAGGGAAGGAGGGAAGGAGGGAAGGAGGGAAGCAGGGAGAGAGAGAAAGAGGGAAGGAGGGAAAGAGGGAAAGAGGGAAAGAGGGAAAGAGGGAAAGAGGGAAAGAGGGAAGGAGGGAAGGAGGGAAGGAGGGAAGGAGGGAAGGAGGGAAGGAGGGAAGGAGGGAAGGAGGGAAAGAGGGAAGGAGGGAAGGAGGGAAAGAGGGAAGGAGGGAAGGAGGGAAGGAGGGAAAGAGGGAAAGAGGGAAGGAGGGAAAGAGGGAAAGAGGGAAGGAGGGAAAGAGGGAAAGAGGGAAGGAGGGAAAGAGGGAAAGAGGGAAGGAGGGAAGGAGGGAAGGAGGGAAAGAGGGAAAGAGGGAAAGAGGGAAAGAGGGAAAGAGGGAAGGAGGGAAGGAGGGAAGGAGGGAAAGAGGGAAAGAGGGATAGAGGGAAAGAGGGAAGGAGGGACACCCTCTTTCCCTCCTTCCCTATTTCCCTCTTTCCCTCCTTCCCTCTTTCCCTCTTTCCTCTTTCCCTCTTTCCCTCCTTCCCTCCTTCCCTCCTTCCCTCTTTCCCTCTTTCCCTCCATCCCTCTTTCCCTCCTTCCCTCTTTCCCTCCTTCCCTCCTTCCCTCTTTCCCTCCTTCCCTCTTTCCCTCCTTCCCTCCTTCCCTCTTTCCCTCCTTCCCTCTTTCCCTCTTCCCTCTTTCCCTCTTTCCCTCTTTCCCTCCTTCCCTCTTCCCTCTTTCCCTCCTTCCCTCTTTCCCTCTTTCCCTCCTTCCCTCTTTCCCTCTTTCCCTCCTTCCCTCTTTCCCTCTTTCCCTCTTTCCCTCTTTCCCTCTTTCCCTCTTTCCCTCCTTCCCTCCTTCCCTCCTTCCCTCTTTCCCTCTTTCCCTCTTTCCCTCTTTCCCTCTTCCCTCCTTCCCTCTTTCCCCTCTTTCCCTCCTTCCCTCCTTCCCTCCTTCCCTTTTTCCCTCCTTCCCTCCTTCCCTCCTTCCCTCTTTCCATCCTTCCCTCTTTCCCTCTTTCCCTCTTTCCCTCTTTCCCTCTTTCCCTCTTTCCCTCCTTCCCTCCTTCCCTCCTTCCCTCCTTCCCTCTTTCCCTCTTTCCCTCTTTCCCTCCTTCCCTCTTTCCCTCCTTCCCTCTTCCCTCTTTCCCTCTTCCCTCTTTCCCTCTTTCCCTCCTTCCCTCCTTCCCTCTTTCCCCCTCCTTTCCCTCTTTCCCTCTTTCCCTCCTTCCCTCCTCTTCCCTCCTTCCCTCCTTCCCTCCTTCCCTCTTTCCCTCCTTCCTCCTTCCCTCTTTCCCTCTTTCCCTCTTCCCTCTTTCCCTCCTTCCCTCCTTCCCTCTTTCCCTCCTTCCCTCCTTCCCTCTTTCCCTCTTTCCCTCTTTCCCTCTTTCCCTCCTTCCCTCTTTCCCTCTTTCCCTCTTCCCTCTTTCCCTCTTTCCCTCCTTCCCTCCTTCCCTCCTTCCCTCCTTCCCTCTTTCCCTCTTTCCCTCTTTCCCTCTTTCCCTCTTTCCCTCTTTCCCTCCTTCCCTCCTTCCCTCCTTCCCTCCTTCCCTCCTTCCCTCCTTCCCTCTTTCCCTCCTTCCCTCTTCCCTCTTTCCCTCTTCCCTCTTTCCCTCTTTCCCTCTTCCCTCCTTCCCTCCTTCCCTCTTTCCCTCTTCCCTCTTTCCCTCCTTCCCTCTTTCCCTCTTTCCCTCTTTCCCTCTTCCCTCTTTCCCTCTTTCCCTCTTTCCCTCCTTCCCTCTTCCCTCCTTTCCCTCCTTTCCCTCCTTTCCCTCTTTTCCCTCCTTTCCCTCCTTTCCCTCTTTCCCTCTTTCCCTCTTTCCCTCTTTCCCTCTTTCCCTCTTTCCCTCCTTCCCTCTTTCCCTCCTTTCCTCTTTCCCTCCTTTCCCTCCTTTCCCTCTTTCCTCCTTTCCCTCTTTCCCTCTTCCCTCTTTCCCTCTT